>NW_015652285.1:846793-877738 GCF_001515625.1 Sinocyclocheilus rhinocerous | reverse complement strand
TTTTTTGGCAGTGATTATGTACTTGCTCTACTTGGACAGCACTGTAAAAGAAGAACAAAAATATCCCATAAATCCAGCATTTAATATTCTGTTCTGAAACACCATTAAATTAGCATACAAATTAATAAAACCAATTCAAGAAATAATGGGATAAGCACCTGCAGAAAGAAATGGAGCTTCTGCAGCTTCCTGTCGTGAGGCACAAAGCGGCCACCACAGAGACTGCAGGACTTATGTAGGTCGACTGAGGGTACATGAATGGGAACACTGAATTGCATCACAGAACAATTGTCAACACATTCATTTTGTGAAAACCCATGAAAAACATTCACAATTAAATCTAATAATACTATATCTTGGGAAGAGTAGGGCAAGACGTGTCAGTGGCTAATCTGTCATTCTTATAATCGATTGAATTGAAGGACTCTCTCTCGCTCTCTCTCAGGCAGCTGCATATTGTATAAGAGTTGCTTTTTAATACTAAAGTGTGGGTTTGCATGTCAAAGTAAATTTTCTGCAGCAGATAAAATGAATTTAATATCAAAGCAAATAAATAAATAAATAAAAGTTACATCTCATGCATGTTTGGCATTTGGTAAGCTTTGCATTTTTTTGCAAAATACTATTATAATAAAATACTTAAATTAAAATTTTCAGAAAACTAAATATTTTCCAATGAAAATGTCAATAATGTGCAGCAAAATAATAGTTTGGATTTGATTTGTGCCTAGCAAATGTGGGTTTCTCAATGACTCCTCATTTCTCCTTTCCTTGAGGACAAATGAGTAAATGACACATCTTACCCCACTCTCCCTTATAAGGCTTGCTGTTGTGCAATCATCAATGTGCCAAACACATTCACTCCTACACTGCACTGATTGATGCTACAGAACAGTGCTGATTGTGTCAAAGTCCTTACTAATTTGGGAGCTACTTGGCAGAGACTTGAGGTACTCCAGATGCCTCCTGGCATCTTCCTGGTTATGTCGTACATAATAGATGACATAAGCGATAACCATCGTGAACCAACCAAACATGGTGACAAACATGGCCACATCAGTAGTTTTATGGTGGAAGTTACAAAAGTTTATGCCCGAATCCAAGACTTGAATGACAGGCTTGCCCGCGTACTCTTCCTGAACAGAGGTGTGGCAGCTCACCTCGTTCACAGTCTCGGGATCCAGCCTGAGTTCACGCAACACCTCCTGAAGGGTGCACTCACAGTGCCACGGGTTGTTGGACAGGCTGATCTTGGCATGCAGCCGAGCGAAGGCCTCCTTAGGGACGCTTTGCATGCGATTATGGGACAGGTCGAGCGCCCGCAAGCTCTCCGTGACACCTTGAAAAGCACCAGCATCCACGGTTTCGATGGCATTCCGTGACAAGTCCAGCTCTTGGAGCCAAGGAAGGTTTTTAAAAGCCTGGTTTGGGATTTTGGTGATGTGATTGGAGGATAGAAGAAGCGACACCGTATCGTGAGGAAGGTTGGAGGGAATCTCTTCTAGGTTGCGAGAGGAACACTGCACTATGGTTAAGCCATTCCTCTCGGAGCAGTGGCAACTCTTGGGACACGCAAGACCCATTGCACTCAAACAAATCACAGCTAAAATGAATCTCAAGATAAGGGGACAGCCATGATGGATGAAGACTTTCCTTGACACATGAGCCCCTCCAGGGAAAGTCATGTCCAGCTTTTTACTTTCTGAATGCTCTACAGTTCAAGGGCAGTCATTGTTAATCCAAGTCATAATGAAAAATTAATGAATAAACATTACAGGTCACGGTGTCATTCCAACAGTGGGAGTTTTTCCTTATTAACGCCCTGTAAGCACATGTGGAGTAGTGATTTATAATTTTCAGGTGTTTGAAGTCATTGAAAGTGTCTAGAGAGAATCCAAACGAGTCCATCAACATCTGAAAGGCAATTAAACATTTGAGAGGGAAATGTTCTACAGCCAAGTTTTAATTAGAAGCCAAAAACAGAAGGAGGATGTGAAGAGGGCTCCATTCACTTAACATCCCTCCTGCCAAGTCTGGAAACTGCAAGAATGAAAGGAGAACAGAAGAATCACCCATACAAACAGGCGTTAACGTGAAGTAACATTAATTAATATTTGATCAACTTAAATATGAATTAAAGATGGCTTTAAAGGCATGGTTCACGCAAAAATTAACTTTCTATCATCATTTTCTCAACCTTTTGTCATTCTGAATCTGTACGAGTTTCTTTCTTCTGCGGAACATGAAAAGGTATTTTTTTTCTCCATACAATTGAAGTCAGTGGTAACCATAACTATCTGGTTTCCAACATTCATCAAAATGGCAAGAACAACATGGGGGTGAGTAAATGGTGACAGAATTTTCATTTTTGGTGAACTACTTTAAGATATCCTTTGTAACAGGCAAAGTAACATCATATCACATAGTGCTCTAAACCTGAAATGGCTCCAACCATGACAAAACAATATTATTTAAGTCTCATAATCTTTCAGACTAATACATTTGTTATGCTGCATATAATCTCATTATATGAGAAAGGACTGATTTATTAAAACAAAACAAATCAATTTCTCATTTGCTCCATAGCAACACAATGCTCATTAATGGCTATTAGAAACTCTAATGATAGAACAAAAAAATGAAGCTGAATTTTCCCCATCAGTGAAATACAAAAGAGGCAATAGGCAGAATATCCCAGTTGTTCTTTTCACACAAGGAAATACTGACAAACTCAAAAAAGGACAAAAAAGCTTCAGAGGTATCGTAAAAGTTGTCAGTATGACAACTATATTTCAAGTCTTCTGAAAAATATGATTAAATTATAGTCGATTATTCAGACAACGCTCAGAGCAGCTTAGATTCTGTGTTTTTTGTGTCATGAAGAATGAAAATAAAACTTTGTCAGAACAACATGAGGGTGTGGAAAACGTCAAGATTTTCATTTCAGGTTTCTAAACTTACAAGAAGGGAGAGGAACACTTCAATCGAGAACAGATCATGACAGTGAACTCCTTACATTGTGCCGATCAATCAGATGACGACTGCCCTTTGAGGAACCAGTCTACACAGATAGCTTGTACTTTGTCAAAACCCCCTCTGCTGAGACATCAACTCATTTTACAAGTGGCCATAAGGCAGGTAGATAATATTAATATGCCGAACATATGCTGCAGTGACGCGACTTCCATTCTTTACAGTGAAACTTTGTCACAGGCAGCACTCAAGACATGTGAAATGCATCATCTTGAAAATGTCGAAATAAAAGATTAATTCACTGGCAATATACAGTGAGCAATAAGCAACACAGCTCAGGATAGATTGCTGGTTCAGCAGCAGCTCAGTAACAGAAGCTGATTATTGTGATGGATGCTAAAAACCACATGCCAAGTTTAGAATCCAATAGGATGCAAGTACATGGTTCATCTATCAAGGTGTGTTGCGAAAGACAGTGAGATTGTGACAGTTCAGCTCCAGCAAGCACAGCACGTTGCATTTTGGTTGCAGTTAGATAATGTCACAGAAGACCTTTTTTAAAAATATCCAATAGAAACCACACATACAACTGAAAAATAATGTAACCAAAATTTAAAAATGTTAGAACGTTGGTAATTAATACCTGGCAGGTTTTCTTTAGCATTAAAAACATCAATATTTTTATAATTGAAACAAAACCTGCTTTATTTTAGCATCATCGAATGAGATGTAGGAGTTTATAATATACTTGAATACAAACATGCCATGTGTCTCCTTTTTTAAACTTACATGAACTTAAAAGCCAAATATGTGTCAACAACAGACAATTTAGCTTGAAAACGTTTAACTTTAATCAATTGTGAATATTCATATTGCTTCAACTAAATTATTATCAGAAGGAAGAGTGCACTAGACATTCATGTTTCTGATAGGAGGTGTTTTTTTCTGAGGTAAGGCACTTTAACCAAGAAAAATTAGATCAATATCTTCTAAAGGAACATGAAAATGAGCAATGTTATAATTTGTAGCTGTAAAACGGAATATAAAAACAGCTAGAATTATGCCGACTGTTTACGGTTTAGACTTAGGGCTACATGAATCTTTGACACTATTTGAGCGAACTATTAAAAAGAAACAAAAAAGACAAGGCTGGATATCATATTTCATCTCAAGCTCTCTCTCTTCTCTCACTGTTATTGGTAAAGACGACAGCTGTGCTACTGGTAATCACTATAGGCTACTGAAAATGTACGTGGCAAAAACAAGACTACTATAGCCTACTGTACACTGTACGAGGCTAGTCTTGGTAAATGCCCTGCTTAAAAAAATGACTGAATACGAGAAAAGAAACGCTGAAGTGAAACAAAGGGTCGCCGTCTGGAGAACTACATAAGACCTAAAAATAATCAAATTAAAATAATGCAGCATTATGACAAAAAGCATTACATGACCACATAAAGTCAAGACAAATCCCCAGCACTTCCCAGAACTAATTACATTTACGAACTTATTGCATTTACCCTTTTCAGTGGTTTCAAATAAAAAAAAAAAAGACTAGAAAGTTAGCCTTTTGATATAAACTGAATGCTTCATAATGACTTACCTTACTTGTTGATAGTTCAGTTGATCAGTCGCCTTTGCAGTGAGTAAAAGTGAAGCGCACACAGCAGCTATAAAACATCCCCCTCGCGCTGATTGGATTAAAGCCCTGCTCCGGAGACTCGTGGTGCGCTCGCTCCACCCGCATTTTACTGCCTGCTCGTGGTGGGGATTTTGATTCATTCCAGTGACTCGAATATTTTGAATCAGTTCACCACAAAGATTCGTTCACTGTCGTTTTCAAGTGGAATCTTTTGAATTCAGTGAGAGTCATTTTGTGTTTGAAGAATTCTATTAGGCTATCCACCTTTTTCTTGTCGTAAAAATGGGCGCGGCCATTTGTAAATTCTATGGTTCTGGCTTCCGGTCTCATCTGCGTCCACTCTGTCCAGCTATTTTTAGCTGAACAAAACAGTTCGGTTTGCTGCTTGATATTGAAAGGTGGTGTGTCTTATCATATTATTTTAATGTATTATCTTAATTATGAACACACTGGTTTGTAGTGCAAATGTTTTACTGTTTACTGCACGTTGTTATTCTCCTCGTTATTTACCTATAGCGGCTAATGAACCGGAAGTCTCACCCATAGGCTTGCTTCCGCGTTGAAGAAAAAGGTGGATAAAACACTTTTCTTGCAATATTTCTTGTTTGAACATCTTACGAGGTAAAATACCCCAAACTGATGTTCATTAAAAATACCTTGAATTTCCTTAAGTGTTTCCTGATTTCTATCGAATGGCTTCATAACCTTGAGCACCACGCCTAAAGAAATCGTGTTTTAGCCGAGATGTGGATATACGTTTCCAGTCTGTGTTGAATATAATAAAAAGGACCATGGACCGCAAAATACTGACAACAAAAAACGTCTGTTGAGTTATCCTTGAGCCACGAGAAGCGCGGAAAAAACAAACATACAACACCACCGATTCATGAACAATTTTTCTGAGAAGTGTTGCGACTGTGAGCGTTCAAAACACTACTGTGACGAAGTTTCGAACCAATTACGAATCTGCTTCAGAGCGCTTTTCAAAAGACTCAAGTCACGTTTTTTTCTGGCCAAGTCACACGATTTCGTCATACTGATTCAAAATTATCCTAAAGTGCTCTAAATTAATAATAATTAAAAAAAACGGTATTATCTTTGTATTCACTTATATCTAATGCTTTGTATAGGCCTAGTAGATTAAGATTTAATTGAAAATAAGTTCAAAACGTATTTCGCATTTACACGGCTTTATCTAGCAGTCGTCCTCCGTGATTCCCGAATGAATGAGAAGGTTCTTAAAATATATAGCCTAGTTCAAATAAATGAGTTACCGGTTTGAATCAGTATGACGAATGCTTCATTGAACTGAATCGATTAGAGAGATTACTGAATCAACATCTGACTCAACTACTGAATTTTTTGGTGTGTACTTTTTTTTGTCAACAGACTGTCTATTTGATAACGTGTCGTTTAGGACATATTTTTGCAAATTATCTGCAAAATATTGGCAGTTTTTCTGCAATATATAAGGAGTATAGTGAGGTAAGAACTCAAACTAGGGTTTTTTCAGTTTTTTTTTTTTTTTGTCTGATGTTGAGATCCAAACCAGTGACCAGATCAAAACAGCATTTTCTGTTAAATTGTGTTTGACATAAACTGTATTTTTAATTTCCAGCTATTGGCATTGTGTATCTGTATAATGGAAATATTCTGGGTGGTCATTCAAGACTTAAAGATTTCTTAGGCAAATGTTCTCTCATTTCAGATTTGTTCATGGTATTTATACCTGACCTATAGTGTAAATACAGCCTAGAGCCAAAAACACTAAATTTTCAGGAATAATCAATGCAGTAAAATCTTAATAGCATTAATTGCATGTTTTACAATAACACACGTGAGGATATTTATGCATGCTTGCATAAAACACAATATAAAGACCTGACTGTTAAATGATTTAGGAACTAATTCAAATCCCTCATCATGAACCTAAAATATATTTTAGCCAACATCTCCTTATTTTGGCAGGACTGCAGAATATAAAATGACTCAACATAATGAGTAGTCTGTCAGTGACAGCTGACAGGTCAGACCATCACTGCACAGGATAGGAATTAGGAAGCCACTAATCAAAACCTCATCTGACATACGCACAAGTCTTATGAAACTGGGTGAACTGCTGTGTGTAAAATGAAGATACAATTATATTTGTTACCCTTGACTTTGTGTTCATGAATCCAACTGTTTCTTAAATTTTTAATTTAGATCTCTTCCATCAAGAGACAACCATTTTTACTGAGGGCAATAAGAAATTAGAGAAAAAAATATGTATAAATGTCCACAACCTATTTCTCTGGTTGCAAAGAACAGAGCACAGCCCAATTTTGTGTGTGTGTGTGTGTTTTCTCACAGGCACATCATTTGCAGAATCCTATTAAATGTGGTGGTTCAGGGTTTCTTCCCTAAGGTAAAGATAAGAAAACTGCTCCTTTTTTCATTTAGGCTTTTCTCAAACCTATAGGCTACAATAAATTTGGTTTCAAACAGGGCTGTATTTCTGGAGATAATTAAAAGTGTGATATCAAAAGCTTTTAATTACTTACCACCACAGTGTTCCTGCCAACACCATCCACCGGGTAAATCACATCAGTTACAAGGTGTGATTTACATCAAATGAACAAATTTGCCTAGTGCAAGTTATTACCTTAATTGCTTCAGTTGAATTATGGGTAATGTAGTTTAAAACCAACAGAAGTTTAAACATAATTGAGGATATTGTGATCACAATGAACTCCTCAGAGAGCCCCTTACAACTGAAAATGTGGAGAAAATTGGGATATTGGAGTTCATAAAAAAGAATAATGTTCAAATCTTTACCGAGACCTTGCTTTGAGAGCATAAATCCAAAATATTCCCCTCTGGAGAAGTTTGTTCAGCCTCTCCCCATCTTTTGTATTATTCTTTACAGCTTTAATGGCCTTCATTATCTGGATTGAGTATGTGGGCAGTTTCAGAAAGCTTGGGTTTGGTACTCAAACATTTTCAATTCATAATATCACCTTTTAACCAAACAACAGCATTCTACTACCTTTTCTATTACCACAGATATAAGAGAGTGTTTGGAATTATACTGGTTTTCCTTGAATATTTTGCGGTTGGCAGACAGACACTCACTGACCTCTTTTGATTTGAAAAAGAGATTCTCTGAGCTCTTATTTCCTCAGCTGCTCATTGTACCTGGAGGCACTATTTTTATCTCCCAGCCATTTACCAGAATTGCATAAACAGCCATTTCTTCTAATAGAAACAAGTGCACTGCTGGGACAGATTCATCTTAATGTATTTTAATGTAGATATATTTTATTGTATCTCCATTTTGGGAAAACAGTGCATAACTTATCAAATGATAATAATAATAACCAAATAAACTACATTTTTTCACATGTACAGCTTGACATAGAAATGGCACAAACACTACAAGTCTTAGAATCTGAATACAGACTTAGAATTTAAATAGAGCAATAAAGCTGCTGCCACTTTCAGTCAATCCTTCAAACTGTGTGACCAGAAATCACTCTCTTTTTGCGGTCTGCTGCAAAAATGTGATCAGATAAATGTCTTGAGCTATAATAAACTTGTTCTCACCATGCAAGAGTATGTAGTTGTAAAACAAAGTAAAAAATAATGTGCTAATAAGTGCACATAAAAAAAGCCTTTTAGCAATACTACTGCTTCCTGGTTGATTTTGTTGAGTCCAATCATAGCAGGAGAAGATTTCAGAAATTACAGATGACCTGTCATCACTCAGTCTAAACGAACAGGATTTAAAGGGATAGTTCACCCAAAAATGAAAATTTGATGTTTATCTGCTTACCCCCATGGCATCCAAGATGTAGGTGACTTTGTTTCTTCAGTAGAACACAAATTATGATTTTTAACTCCAACCGTTGCAGTCTATCAGTCGTATAATGCATGGCAATGGTAACTAAATCTATGAGAGTAAAAAAAACATGCACAGACAAATCCAAATTAAACCCTGCGGCTCGTGACGACACATTGATGTCCTAAGACACGAAACGATCGGTTTGTGCCAGAAACCGAACAGTATTTATATCATTTTTTATCTCTAATACAACACTATGTCCAACTTCCTTGAGCGCGAGCACGGCATCTGATGCGTGAGGTGTGTACACGCTCTGGTGTAGTCACTCGGTTTAATTTGGATTTGTCTGTGCATGTTTTTTTTTACTCTCATAGATTTTGTTACCATTGCCATGCATTATACGACTGATAGACTGCAACGGCTGGAGTTAAAAATCATCATATGTGTTCTACTGAAGAAACAAAGTCACCTACATCTTGGATGCCCTGGGGGTAAGCAGATAAACATCAAATTTTCATTTTTGGGTGAACTATCCCTTTAAGTTACAGGGACAGACAGAAGTCTGTCTGCAGTTCCACTTAGACGTTTGTCATTCTGCTTTGGATCTCTTACAACTCTTTGACACATCATGGCACCCAACTGAGATAAACGTTTAAATTACTAAGATAATACTCCCAATTTGGTCATTCCCTCGAGGCAGATAGAGGTTGAATTTACATTAATGAATATTTCAACACATCACCTGCCTTGATGTGCTCAGGATTGATGATTGAAAGTTAAAAGTGAAAGAGTGAAGGCAAGTGAGCTATGATTTATAGCCCATAGGATCACAAACAGCACAGTCAGTTTCTGAGTTTCGCTGAACAGGGTACGAGAAATGCAAAACACACCACTGTAGGATTTTTTTTTTTTATATATATATAATACTGTTTTGGTTCATTAGAATATATACTGTAAGAAAACATGAATGTTATACTGCGTGTTGAGCTGGTATGGACTCTTAATAGGGTAGGTGTGTGTGGAGGCCTTTAAAGAGAAGGTCTCTTTGACCTTTCTGTTTAGCTACTGTAGATGGTTAGATGCATTATTAATGTTCAACTCTGCTGAAGTGGACAGTTATGAAGAGATATAGAAAAGAAAGATTATAGCATTCACTTGTGAGAAAGTGAGGCTTCTAGCGTATATCCAGCTACAGTACTATAAAAACTCAGATAACGCAGTTATTGGATTCATCCATTTTAATGTGAAAAGTGTTCTGTTTTGATGGGCTATATCAGTCTTCCATTAGTTTCATTGCTCTGCTGCCCATTGGAAAATGTTTTTGGACACAGATTCCTTTTAGCTCTTAAGACTTAATGGAGTTCTCAGTTATATTTTAGTTTCTCCTAAAAATACTCGGAAATAAATAGACACAAATGATACAACAGCTGCCATACAGTACAGTGAGAGTACTTGTGGATAACTGAGCTCAGATAATTTGATTTTAGAATTATTTCAGTTCATATCAAAATCTCTGCCCTTTGATTGCAGTATTAAATCTGTGCACAGTTTCAGACATTGTTCAGATCTAAAAGTCACTGTCACCTGCAAACCAAGTCCCACAGCGCACCTACATTTGACAGAGCCAAGATGAACGGAGTGTTTCAGAGGTTAATTAAAAATCTGCTCTGTATAAAAGCTCTTATGACGCATCAACGCTGTGACAATCCAATGTGAAACAATCCTACGAGAAGCTCTTGAACGGCCTCTGTGGTGGATAAGGAGAGGTAGTGAGGTGTGGAAAAGGGAAATTATTTTGTCCTGCATTGTGCGTTAAACGGTCAGCCGTGCGTGGAGCTGATAACAATGCAATGCCCGGAAATTTGTGAGTGTGATTTGAGGGCTTCTGAACAAACTGGAGCCTGGCAAATTCAATCAGGAGTTCAAAGACATTAGGTTTAGGCAGCATGTACAGCGCAAATTCAATATAGATTTACAAATAACATTTTAGACCCTGTGATACCTCCAACAGTGATACTTTATAATTTGTAAAGTCTGGTCTGCTGATATGGCTCAGCTGCGTCCTTTAATGTATTTTTTTTTACCCATTTGAATAGAGGTTCATATCTCTAACCCTGCTGAAATTTTTTTTTATTTAATGTTTTTTTTTATTTAATGTGTCTGCACCGAACGTAAGCGACAAAGGCAATAGACCCATCGTAATCATTGATACTATCTATACTAGATGTGCTGCGACCGCAAATTTAGCATTGCATCACTTGCTCACCAATGGATCCTCTGCAGTGAATGGGTGCCGTCAGAATAAAGAGTTCAAACAGTTGATAAAACATCACAATAATCCACAAGTAATCCACATGACTTCAGTCCATCACTTAACATCTTGTGAAGTGAAAATCTGAGTGTTTGTAAGAAACAAATGCATCATTAATGCGTTTTACCTTTAAACCATTGCTTCTAGCCAAAATATGAGTCCATAATCCATAATAATGCTTCCTTTAGTTAAAAAGTCCACGTTGTCAAAAAACTAAATCCACTGACTTATTTGTTTAGAACTGTTTTAGATTTTCACTTGTAAATGTGCATATTTTTCTCCTGATTCAGATGATTTGACTTTTTCACTAGAGAAAGCAATGGATAGAGGACTTGTATTTTAGCCAGAAACAATGGTTTGAAGATTAAAAACGCTTTAATTATGGATTTTTTTTATCTTACAAACAAACTTTCGCTTCAAACGGTTTTTCGCTTCAAAAGGAAAATTTATTGATAGACTGGAGTCATGTGGATTACTTGTGGATTATTGTGATGTTTTATCATCTGTTTGAACTCTCATTCTGACGGCACCCATTCACTGGATTCATTGGTGAAGTGGTTGGCAAGCGATGTAATGCTAAACTTCTCCAAATTTGTTCCAATAAAGAAACAAACACATCTACTGTACATTTTGGAGGGCCTGAGGGTGGGCTGGAGGGTGAGTACATTTTCAGCAACTATTTCGTTAATGAAATGGAAACTGAGATAGTCTTCCCTATATTGTGACTCATCAGAGAGAAACGGCTTCTTGAACGAGAAAAAAAAAATGTAGGGCAGGACTTGATTTTGTTTAATTGGGAATTGGGACGTTAATGCTTTTAATTTAAGTACATGGTTAAAAAAAATAATGATTGGGCAAGGTTAAATTATTTATAACAAACACTGCAACATACCACCAAAATATCAGAATTATCAATTCTAATTTCACAGTGACTTTAAATATAAAAACCGTGATGATTGCTTTATCAAACCCCACTAGTTGTTCTGTACTGGAAGTTAAGCATCTTATTGTGATCTAAAAGTCATAATGAATTAGGATTTTACAAATTCAAAACATTATATAATATGAAGTAGACTGCCTCTTATCATTTCCAAGATTACATTCCTGCAGTAGATTTTTGTCTTATCTTTTAAATACACATTAAATGGCCTGTCCTGGTGAATAATTGATGAAAAAAACACCTAATTAGTTTCCATGCTCTGTTTTACTCAACATAAAAGCCAACCTTTCAGCAATTCAGAGGGTGCCACTGAAGGGAATAAGGTGCTTTGCTCTGTGATTGACAGCGAAACGTATCCGGCTCCACACATTTATGAACAAAGTGATTGAGGTTTTTAAATAAAGTGTACTTAATTGAATCTTTATATTGGCCGTGTAACAAACCCAGAGTTATGTTAAAGCTTTGCTGAGGATTCTTTGTTGTTTTTAACTTAAAGGAAGATCAAAACAGCATTTAAGTGAGATTATCCACTATATTTTGTCAGCTGTGTCCATAATGGACTCTTTATTCATGTCAGTTTCTTTTATTGGCTACTACGTTTTATGCAACTTCAAATAGGGCTGTCAGGACCCATGGGAATCACACATTATTGGGTTTAAGTATATTTAGGATAAAGTCAGTTCCCCGGGGGGCAGTTTTAATTCAGACTATTGTCAGTGGAAATCGAACGTCATATCAAAAGATGTATATATATAATGAGTCAGTGCACATCTAAGAGAAATATTCTTCAGAAGTTAAATAGAACACTTAAAAAATCCCCTTCAGCTTGTTCAGCAGTTCACAATATGGCATGGCTGCAAAGATATGGATGAACAGGTAATCAAACACTGCATAAAAAAAGTATATATATATAAATAGCTGTATTCTCACAGTCCCAAAGGCGTAAGAAAATTACACCAGATAAAAGTCCCAAAAGGTGGTTATCGCAATTGAATCATTTTCCTGTTTATCCCTGTAAAGCTGCTTTAAAACAATCTGTATTGTATAAAGCTAAAGACATTTTGTACTTGTAATTCACCTCAAAATTAAATTCTCTCATCATTTGCTCACCCTCATGTTGTTCCAAACCTGTATGTCATTGACTTTCATCTTTCATTGCATGACATTCATCATTTCATTGCATCTTTCATTTTAAATGTGCCTATATACAGCCATATCGCACTAGTGTGATATTGCTCACACACACACACACACACATGTTGTGTTTCCATGTTTTATGGGGACATTCCATAGGCGTAATGGTTTTTATACTGTACAAACTGTATGTGCTATTGCCCTACACCAACCCTACACCTAAACCTACCCCTTACAGGAAACTTTGTGCATTTTTACTTTCTCAAAAAAAACTCATTCTGTATGATTTATAAGCTTGTTTCCTCATGGGGACCTCAAAAATGTCCCCACAAGGTCAAAATTGACTAGTATTACTATCCTTGTGGGGACATTTGGTCCCCATAACATGATAAATACCAGGTACACACACACACACACTATCAGTGTTAATGTAACATAGTGAAGTTCTGGGGTGTTTATCCTCTGGACTGCACCTCGTCTCTTTTCCATAGGGAACATGTACAGCCAAATGTATTGAGGGACTTGGGGAGGGTAATCAAGAGGCGTTTTAATTTGAGTTTATTTCTGGCTATAGGAACAACTGGGGCCAATGACGGAGGGTGGGTAGAGGTGACCTCTCCTCCCCCTGGAGTGACGTACTATAATTTTGAAGCATAGCAGTGATCTAGGGCCGTTACTGCTTCCTTCCCTTGGCATTCGAGAAAGGCCGGCGGAATCAACCGGCGATTAGCCACTCTGCCAGTTTTAATTTAAAGAAAATTACTATGATTTGTTGAGAACCTTGTGCAACAGAATTACAGAGGACAGCGAATAAACGTTTGTTCAAAACCTAATGGATTTTAAATAATGCTCCAGGTTGTTTGTGGTTCCCAGGCGAAGCTCGTATATGCTGCCCATGTCCTGGTTCAGGTACAACCTTGAATCTTGCTATATTGGCTGAGTTAAAGGTTTCTGAAGCGGAGAAAGTGCCACAGAGACCTGTAGCCGCTCACTGCTATTGATTATGTCACCCAGGAATAACAACACCTCAGCCTGACAATTAATCACTTTAGATGCAAATGTATAATGCTTGTTTGTGGCTATAATAGGTATAGTAATATATAGTTAATATATATATATATAGTTTATTCTAAATATTAAGTAAAAGAACATCTGGGTGCACTGTTTTTTAAGCAAGATCACGTACAGGTCAATTTACATGAAGCTAATTACAACATTTAGCGACCTCTAGTGGTAAAAGGATTGGACAAAGTGCATTGTGATAAGCTTTATTATAAGCTCATTTTCTTTCCAATCATATAAAACAGCCATATAAAATGTATGCCATATATTTATGTAAAATACCATACTTCAAATTATTTAAATCAAGAAATCCTCAGTCTTAACAATTATAAAAATCTGTAAAAGAAAAAAAAACACATCAAATACAGTAGAGTCAACTAATTGACATATGACAATAAGTGCTCCACTAAAATTATTATAATTTTATTTTTTCATATTATATAGCAGTTTACCATTACAATATATGTATTTAGATTTATGTTTCAAGTATCTATCTATCTATCTTATTCTATTTATACAGTATATTGTGTTTTTAGTATTATATATTGTGTTTGATAAATGTGCTCTCTAAATAAATCTTTGACTTGACTTGACTTGAAAAAAAAAAAGGCCCCAAGCCCTGGTTAATTTCCATCATGACAAACCAATTAACTAATATAAATACTATTAATAAAAAAGTCATCACAAAAATTCAAGGGAAAACAAACTTTATTCTCTCCTTTTTACAAAATGTTTCAAAGTTTAACCTAACCTCAGCGGTAATTTGAATCTAATATAGACCTGCAAGCAGCATATTGTCCAACATAAAATAATTACTCTGTTACATTTTTTCCCAAACAGAATCGTTTACAGAAGCACAGACAGGTAGAGAGCTTTTTTAGTTAGTTTTTTTTGCTGCTCTAGTACAATGAAAAAACTGCATGACCAACAAAATGAATGCAATGATTTCAGATGTGCACAGTGTGAATTAATGCGTATTAAAATTATCAGTGCAAATTAACCACATGATTTGCATGAGAACAACATCATGTGAATATCATGAGGTCGGGCTGAGATGACACATGAAAAAATACAAAAGCCGTTTGTAATGGCGTACTGAGTTTTCCACCAAACAGTTAATCATTTTCGACACGTCACTGCAGTCCTATACGAACATTTATTTTTATTGCATTTGTAAAATAATAGTCATAACAATAGTAATAAAAAATAACAAAAGCCTCCCTTGGTGAAGCATTCTGCTACTGAGAAATGTCAAAGTTACGCATGCGGCTGTCTGAATATTAATATGCATCTGTACAGTGATCTAGAGTACAGCACATTATGAACTAAACATAATATCAAATAAAACATTCCATACATGTATCACAAGACATAGCCTTGTGTAAACATACAATCTAACTTAATGTTTAACAGAGTCTAAGACACTTACACAAATATTACATTTCAAAGCAGTGCAAAACATGGTAAATGTGATGACAAGAAACTGAACGCTGAATCTAAAACACCAACAGAATGTGCTGAATAATTCCAGATTAATGAGCTATTTTAAAGGAACGGTATGGCATAATTTACGGCCATGTGCACGGATGGCTCAGCATGACCATGTGCATACCTTTACGAGTCCAATATTATAAAAATTCTGTACTCATAACAGACATTAAAATCATACAATGTCAGATTTTGGTGTAAATGATTTCTTGGGTGCATATCTGTGATTTGGCTGCAGTGATACTGCTTAACAGATACCAAATAGAAATATAGAAATATATATCTTTATAACTTCAATGCTTTGCAAATGCATGGTTTTGTACCTGATTAAATAAAAAATAATTTTTTTATTATTTTAATTATTATAATTATTTTAATTTTTTAATAGAAGCTTGTTTTCACCATGGAATAAAACATAAAAAGGTAATTGTGACTTTAATCTCACAATTCAGACTTTTTTTCTTGCAATATAAACAAGATATAAACTCAGTATTCTGACTTTTTTTCTGACAATTCCGAGTTTACATCTCGCAATTCTGACTTCTTTTTCTCAGAATTTTGATTTTACATCTCATAATTCTGCCTTTTTCCCTCTGAATTCTGAGTTTAAATCTCACAATTCTGACTTTTCTTCTCATAAGAGTTCAAATTCTGATTTTATATCGCACAAGCCTGAGAAAAAAAGTCAAAATTATGAGAAATAAACTCATTGTGAGATCAAAAACTCCCATTACATTTTTTATTTATTTATTTGTATCCCTTGGCAGAAACACGCTTCCATAATTTCCTGTAATAAGACTGTGAAAGAAAATAGTTTCTTAGTGCATGATTACATATTCTCATGTAAAAACCATGCAACTGGAAAATGGCAAGAAAGGTAAGATTGAATAATGAATCACGTTGAAGCAGTTACATTCAACTTTCAGCCTCAATACCACATTTTACACATTTAAATGTGGAGGATGAAATACACATTGATTGCTGCCTGAAAAAGTTCAGATTTGGATAAAAGGGGAACTCAACATGACTTCAGCTTGGTCGCAATCTTCAGGAAAAATTGGGAAACACTCAGAGCATAATCAGAGGGCTTCAGTACTGGAAATTAATTGCTTAACTATAGCAACACAACACTGACAGTTTTGTTGGGGTGAGAATTGAAGTGTGTAATTTCTGCGCCACAGGTATTTACAATACAACAGATAGGATATACGGCACTACACATTCATTTTTAAGGTCTCCAGACTTGAAAAGCACTTCAATGCCATCAGGTCTTAATTATAATTGCGTTATGAGATGCATGTACCGCACCGACCCAGAGCATCTTCACATTTATTTCAACATCTCATGCCAGTCAGGCCGCTTAAAGAAACATACCTTTATTTTAAGGTCCAATTCTTGCTATTAACAAATCATTAACTATGACTTTTGCCTCAATAAACTCCAAGTTTGCTGCTTATTAATAGTAAGGTAGTTGTTAAGTTTAGGATTAGGGATGCAGAATATGGTCATGCAGAATATGTGCTTTATAAGTATTAATAAATAGCCAATATGTTAATAATAGGCATGCTAATAAGCAACTAGTTAATAGTGAGAATTGGTCTGTATACTAAAGTGTTACCAGATTGTTTTGTGCCGCAGAAATTACACAATCTTCTTCTTCTTCAAAAAAAAAAAACATAGCTGTATGATCAGGGATGAAATTATTATTGAAGGTGCCAACAGCTGGATAAAATAATGGGAAAGCATCATTAATAGTGTACACAGTCTGTCTTAATAATAATTAATCACAGCATAACATGCAACATAAATAGCTTAAAGTCGGGAGAAAAATATTATTCGAGCTGATCAGTAAGGCTACATCAGCAGGAGGAGACACACTCGAGAATCATGGGTACCAGTAATAATAATAATAAAAACAAACAAGTGGCCTTAACTGAAGCTAAACAACTGTTATAAAGAAACAATCATGTTTAAGAGCAGACCAGGGTGCTAAATCTGCCAACACTTTTGAAAGACTGGCCGAAACCCATGAACATTCCAGAGCCCGAGAAACAAATGATCCTGACTTATCATTGAAGAGTGGCCTAGGAGAAAATAACAAAGCGCTCTGTTATACTGGCATGTAGCAAAAATACGAGAAATATGAAAATGCGTGCGTTTGTTTCGAAAGCTGTCAGTGGAGAACGACCTCTTAGTCTCATCTGAGGCAGGCAGAGCTTGTGCATGTCTTTTCGGTTTGACTGACAAATATGGTTTTGGAGAGCAATATGGAAAACACTGTCAGAATGAAGTTTGTACATGGATGCATGAGGGCAGGGTCCAAAATGAACACTCACCAACTGCCAAGTGTGAGTAAAAATGTATTGAAATTGAATAAGTTTGTAATATGAAATCGGGGCCTCATATTTAAAGACGTGCATAATGATTGTAAATGTGAACGTGTATAAATAATTCTGCTGTAATAGATTCAATTAATTAAACTTAGATTGTAGGCTGAATTGAAATGTCTCAGCATGCAGTAAAACTGCGAGCGCGGCTTATACATCCTCATATCGTTTGTTTTCACACTGATTTTCTTCTTCCTCTCAGTTCTGAAAGTGAATACAAGAAGCTAATAATGGATTCTCTGTGTTACTGCGTTTGCCACAATGACAGATGCAAACAAATCGTACAGGCGTGGTGCAAACATTCCAACTCCATCAGCTGGTTTCATTATTCATGTAAGAGATGCACTGTTGTAAGGTACCCAATGAGCAAAGCCCTGGAGCAAAGCACAGCACCGCTGCTTTTAAAATTACAAACTCAATCTGACCTAATGTAAGATTGGAAAGTGGAGGATTTCATTGGCTTTGCTGTACCACACCACAGAATACGGACCAGAAAATGTGAATTCACAGTGAAAGCTATGGCAAAACAGGACATGAGGTACTAGAGAGTCAAAAAAAAAGTAAAGTGTCTTTTAAAATAATTATAAGGTAATAATTAAAGGACCATCAGGAGCACAACAAAGGCTGAGTAGGAGGAACATCAAACTGAGATTTTAAATATGTGCACATTATAGAACAGAAATTAGTCAGAATTACTGAAAATACAGGACAGCAAAAGTACAGAGATAAAACAAACTAGGTGCAATGCCATTGGCTCAAGGGTCATGTGATGCAGTGAAGGATCATGGGTAGAAATTAGAGAGTGCCCATTCCAGTGACCTCAGACGTCAGCCTAGAATAGTTAAGGGAAGAGGAAAAAGGGAAGGGGTAAGGAAAAGATAGAAAAAAATAGATAACATAAAATAATTCTGAAAGCATTTGACACTTCTGTACAAGAATGATAGCTTTTTCCACCTTGTTGCTCTCCACGTCGAGTAATAAGCATGCATTACTGTCGATTCGGTTAAGCTGAAAACAATCAAGCTCCTGTCAAATGTAAAAATAAAATCTTTTCCGCTTCTAAAGAGACAGTTTCCAACATCTCCTCGATTCTGACATGCATTTGTACTTCATTGCAACATCTGCATCACATCACTAGCTCCTTGCCAACAGCATTGCTAGAAAATGCTATTGGATGCAATCAAATTTTTTTTTTATCTTTGCCGTCAAAATACAAGAATTATTATGCAGCAACCACACTGAACTAATCATAAATAAATATATAACAAGACCCAAACATTCAGCATGCTAAAATACTATACTAAAACACTGCATAACATGAACAAATCATACTACAGTTGGCCTGCCTTTTTTTCCCCTTTTTTTTTTTCAGTAGTCTGCCTACATGAATGTAGCTATTGATGAAGTTGACAAATGGGGTTTAAGGGTAAGGTTGGTGAGTTCTAAGGGAAGATTGTATATATAACGTTTATTGGGAATCAATTTGATCATTTTTGAGCGAGATGCTAATGGTCTAATCAGATTCAATGATCTATGCTAAGCTGCAGCTAAAAGTGCTACCGCCAGACCCGGAGATCGGCTGAATGGATTCGAAAACGGTAAAGCTCAACTGTTTAACTCTAGGGGAGTTGGAAAATGAGCCTATTTTCAAAAATAGTGGCGTGTTCCTTTAAGCAAGGCACCGATCCCCCAAATGCTCCCCGGGCGCCGCAACCATGTCAAAAAGGAATGCAAATTTATTTGGAATTAATTGGAATTTTTTTTAATTTGGAAAGGATTCAAAGAATTGAAGAATCAAATAAGATCCAACTGGATAAACCAAAGATGGAAACTTGAAAGATGGAAGTCTGAAACATGGAAACAAGTCTAACAAGTGAACTTTCTATTCATCAAAGAATCCTGAGCAACACAACTATTTTCAACATTGATAATAATAAGAAACATTTCTAGACCAAATTAGCATATTAGAATGATGCCTGAAGGATCATGTGACACTGAACTGACTGGAGTAATGACTGCTGAAAATTCAGCTTTTCCATCAAAGAAATAAGTTACAAATTAATAAATTTAAATTGTATTTAAATTTAATACAAATTAATTAATTTAAAAATAGAAATAGAAAAAAGTTTAGAAATAGAATATATTCTTATTCTTAATAAAAAAATATTATTAAAATAGAGATTAATTAGAAATTAGAGAAATTAGAGACTTGTGAACAACAAAAATAAATAAATACAATTATAAGGTTTTAAAACAAACCTGTAGGGTTAATTTCAATTATTTTCTAAATGGATTTGTAGACTTTGATTTGTGATTGACTTTGACTTTGATTTGTTCTTAAAAAACCCTGACTTGGACTCTACATCAGACATATATTCTAAATTTATTTCTGACAGGGGACTGAGTCAAAACGGAACGTCAATCTTTATACTCACATCATTGGGAATGGTGAGTTCATGAGTACTGGCCGGGGGACTGGCATCCAGACCTGAATGAGAGAGCAGAGGGAAGCTCGAGAGCAGCCTAGGATAAACAACACTGCATACATACGCTTAGAAGACTGATGGCCTTAATGGACCACGTGCAGAGTGCCAGGAACTCTTAGTCCTCCTGAGGCTTTTTGTGGAGGCCTTTTTTCACCTTAAACTAACATAAATAACTCTAGCGGCTCTCACATCTTGGCTTGTCAAGGCAAACTTTCCTACAGTATATCCTTGGTCTAACACAAACATACTGTATATTAGATATATGTTAGATATATGTGTGAATAGCAAAGCATGCTCTACGCAGCACACGTCATTTGGTTTGCCCTTAGTAATAGCTTTAAACTGAGCTTGTATAAGACAGTGTTTATAAAAATGAATACGTAATGAATGGCTTGATGGAAGATGTGTTGTGGTCTGTAAAATCAAAACACTGATATGCTTCTCTTACGCCAGTTTCTGAAGGGCAGGAAAGAACACATTTTGTGGCATTGGTAATTCCTTTAGAGCATAAACACCATTAGTCCCCTGTACGTGACAATGTTGCATAAGAAGGAAAACTTCACTATCTTTTAACCCAGGTCTTAGCAGTACAGGATTAGGCGCTTCATAAAAAGTTGACAAAAAAAAAAAAAAAAAAGAGAAAAAACAATGCAAGGTGAGTTTTTTTTTTCAGAACTTGAACCTGAAGTTCAAAAAAGTAGAAAATAAATAAGGAAAGAAATAATGGGTAGAAAGAATAAAACAATTAATGGATATGTTATTTAATAAAATAAAAAACCCACTAATAAGTAAAACGCTAACAAAAAAAAAAATTATTAAGATAAAACACTAAAAATAAAATAAATAAAACACTAACAAATAAAAATGAAAATACCCTAACAAGTAAAATAAAACAAACAAAAAACAATTAAAATAATAACACAAAAAATAAAAAGCACTAAAAACAAAACACTAACAAATAAATAAAAAAACACTAACAAGTAAAATAAAACACTAACAAACAAAATAAAATAAAATGCAGTAACATATATTTTTGAAGAAACACCACAAAAAAAGTAAAATAAATAAATAAATAATAAAAAAAAAACATTCCATAAAGTGAAGAGCAACCACCACGGGCATGTCATGATGCTTAACATGGAACGAGAAGGAAAGAGAGAAAGAAAGACGAAGAGAGCTTCTCTACAGGTACAAAGAGAAGGAAACTTCAAAAGGGTTCATGGGTACGTACCAGGGAAAGCAGGGGTGGTCTGTCCGAGGGGGGTAAAGGGGGTTTGCTGCATAGCCAACTGGTGGAGCTTGGTCAACTGCTGAGGGTTTGGAGGGACAGTAGAGCTAAGAGGTTATTGTTATAAGACAGGTCACACCAAGAAATCAAGAAACTAAACTAGAACAAAGAGACAAAGAGGATAAGAAGCCATGGCACACTGTGGTGGAAGAAGAGCAAAAGAGAAAGCTAAAGAGACAGCAACTTTAGAAGGACTTGGCCTGACTTGGTGGGTTAAGGTTAATCTCATCTGATCACTAACTAACCTTTGATAAGCCCCATCTTGGGAAAAAATGTCTGATAAATATAGAATCTGCCAATTAATCATGTGACATTTTGATGATATATTCGCTCAATTTTTTTTTGGTTTAAGATTAAAGTGGAGTTTAGTTTATGCTTTTCTGTAACCCGGGTGACTCAAAAGAGTCTAAATGCAATAGAACGTGTCTGTATTACCAAACGATAATTTGTCACCTGAACCACGAGTGAACCGTTATCCATCAGAGATATGAACATGTAAGCGCTCGGGTAACCTTCAGAGGACACACAAGCCTATTTTACAAACAGTCAGACTTGTGCTGGGTGTAGCTGTGTACACCGTCTAAATCTGAGTCTAAAGCAGGTTGAAAGGGATGTCCAACCTTGACTTGAGTTATTGCAATGTCAGCAGAAGCATCTCTAAGCATCAATCACTGCCAATCCTAAATGAAAAGAACTAACACATGGCATCTCTTCTTCTCTCTGATGGATATTCATTCAGATTATCTGTGAGGAAAACACAGCTATCAGGATTAAAGCATTATCTGGATTGTAAGCGTGCTTCCATTTTGATAAGGTCAGTGGTTCTCAAACTATGGGATGTGTAATTTTGATTATGTAAATGGAAAACAGATTTTTTTTTTGTTGTAAAAATGGTACTTCTATTTTTCCACATTTGCTTTCTCATTTCCATTTTATATACACTAATGAATCGTTAAACGAATCGTTTCAGAGTCGTTGAGCAAATAAGGTAAAAATAAATGCATATTATAAGACAATGAAAGTGTTTTTTGACCTTGCATGCATGTCAACCTGTTGTTTGGGACTCCCAAAACCAAAATATGAACCTTTCATCACCCATAATAGGGGCACTTTAAAAAGTTTGGGGTCTGAAAGATTTTTTAATGTTAAAAGTCTCTTAAGCTCACCAAGGCTGCATTTATTTGATCAGATATACAGTAAAAACAGTAATATTGTGAAATATTATTACAATTTAAAATGACTGTAATCTATATTAATATATTTAAAAATGTAATTTATTCCAGTGTTGGCAAAGCTGAATTTTCAGCAGCCATTACTCCAGTCTTCAGTGTCACACGATCCTTCAGAAATAATTTTATTATACTGATTTGTTGCTCAAGAAACATTTATTTTTATGATCAATGTTGAAAACAGCTGAGCGGCTTAATATTTTCCTGAAAACCATGATACATTTTTTTTTCAGGCTTCTTTGATGAATAGCAAGTTCAAAATAACAGCATTTATTTGAAATATAAATCTTTTGTAACATTAAAAATGTCACTTCTGAACAACTGAATTATTAAGTCCATACTGAACAAAAGTATTAATTTCTTTCTTTCTTTCAAAAAATCTTACTGACTCCAAACTTTGGAAATTTAGTGTACAATTTTTATGCATGTAAAACCATAATGCAACAGGTAAGATGCAAATAGAAAAGTGATAAAGTGATAATCATTCTCAAGCTGTGTATGCTAAAAATATAACGAAAAACAAGAAAAAGTGGAGATATCACTCTGTTTGCCTGCTTTTGATGCTCCCATCAATAATGTAACAAGTTTGACAGAGGATTTCCAGGCTTTTGTACATAGACAGGAGACATTTTAAGATCGAAATCAAAACTACATTTGCAATTCAACATATAAAATGTCAATATAACCTCAAATCCAGTTGCCTCTGCAAACAAATGATGCTTTTTAGTCCTTCCACTGAACCGCAAAAAGGCATTATGTTTCTCACAGAAATGCTGATTTGCTTGAATGGCGAATTTCCTTTACACTAATCAAAGGTGATACTCCATGGTCTGAAAATTTTGAGAACCACTGGATTAGGTAACCACGTCACTTTCGAATGACCTCAGCGTGAGTCTTGTATGTAATTCTATGCGGACCATCTAGAAAATGACAAAGACTGTCATTTCCTCCAACAGGCCAAGTCCTTAGAAGTTTGGTTTACATTTTGGAGGGCTGAGGTTGAGAATATTTTCA
Organism: Sinocyclocheilus rhinocerous; assembly: GCF_001515625.1. NCBI lineage: Eukaryota > Metazoa > Chordata > Actinopteri > Cypriniformes > Cyprinidae > Sinocyclocheilus > Sinocyclocheilus rhinocerous. The sequence goes on along the minus strand of NW_015652285.1, from coordinate 853,961 downwards.
GATTGTAATGCGACAAAAATTACACATCAGTAACATCATATTAATATTACTGCTTAATATTAATAGAGAGGTCCACGCTGAAACTACATAGCCATGCGGACTGTTGACGGTGCTAGGGGGGAAGAGGGTGGATGGCTAGGGACTCACATCTGGGTGTGGAATGGCATATTGTCCCTGAATTGTGTAGGCCTGTGAAGACGGAGAGAGAAAACAAAAAAAAAGAGAAGAAAAAATCAAATCAACATTTTTACAAGGCTGCAGGGCCCAATAAACACAAGAACTAACTGATTCATAACCGCTAAAGGATCTGTTAATATTTTAAAGGAACATTTGGTTTCAAAAACTGAATTTTCTTTCATATTTTATGTGAATCATTTTTTATGACTAGTTATACAGTAATAATATTCAGCGCTTTAAATAATTTACAACACTCCTGGCTTTTCATATCTGTGCGTCTACTTGAGTGCAAGTGCACACTATGCTAAAAATATATTTCATACAGTCTTCAAATAACAAACACATTCCTTGAGTAGGTAAATATACCCGACAATAAAAGCAAATCTATTTCTGAATCATCTGAATAGATGAATATATAACATCCTTCACCAAGTTTTCTACAGTACATAAAATTCTGGACCTCTTTTTATATTTTCAAAAATAAGAGATAAAAGAACATAAGTTTAAAGTGTAAAACTGATAATCGTGTTGTATTTCATGTAAAATGCCATGATGTGCCATCTATGGTTATGTTAGCTGAAGTGCCTGTGAATGAGTTACGTTAAAAAGATGCTGAGAGCTTTGTTAAAGGATATTGTTATTCATCATCAAAGGAATGTTAGATTAGCAGGGGGGGGAAATTACAAACGCATTGTATTTTGTGTTGGTTAGTGAATGAGTGGGGATGACTTTGAAAAAACGTTTGATAGCATATCCCTTCAATATCTATAACTTGACATTTCAAATTTTATTGGAATCTCAAATTAATGCAAATCCAGGTCGACAAACTCTATCACATCCTGAGATGTTACACTTTAAGCTTTGAAAATATTAAAAGGATATGATATTTGCTCTGAGAGGGAGGAGTTTATTTTGCAATAAGAGTGAAGAACATCGATCTAGAATTAAAATACACTCAAAGCAGCCAAAAACGCATTCATTGCCATGTAAAGGTGAGGTATGCAATTTTCTATTTTTCAATGTTGAAATATAATCTTTCTACACCAGTTGAATATGCAAAGACTTCTAAGGTTTTTGAAGGTTGATTTCCTGACGAGAATAATTACATTTGAAACATTACTCTGTTTGTTAGTGCACCCCAACATTTCGATTTCTGATTCAAAAATAGGCTTAAGAAAAATAAGAATATTAATATGCAATAATAATATATTTGTCTTAATTTATTGACTTTGACAGAATTTTCAGGCAGTCAGTTTAAAATCATCAAGCCTTTGTTTTGCATGATTTTTAAATATGCTCTTCATTCCAAATGCTTTCATGCTTTCTCTTTTTATGGTAACTGTAATGGGACAAAAATTTTTGAATATAAAATGAAATTAAATTGAAGTACTTGAGTTTAAAATGCACATAACTTCACACAAATGCATGTAACTTGCAAAGTGAATTTAAAGTGAACTAAAGCCTGCTAAAACCTATTAGAATGCATTACCACAGCAGAAAGACAAAAACATGAAAAATATGCATTCATTTCATTTCCATATTTGCTTAAAATTAACTTTTTGGACAGCAGTAAAAGGCAGTGCTGCTGCACTGAACTATGTCATGGCAGAAGAGCACTCTCCTTATGGATCTGAACTCTCATTGACAATCTAAAGCTCCTCTCTCTCTCTGCAAGTATTTCCCTGGTTAGGATGGTGTGACAACATGCGAGTGAGAAGGTGAGAAAACCTGAGTGAACTAACAGGCAGTGGCTGGTGCTGCAGTAAAAGGCTGAGGTTGGCTGCGGACGCCGCCAGCGGGTCGGCTCTTACCTGGCCACCTGAAAAAATGACGGGGGTGGAGGCGGGCTTTGGGCGGTAGGGAATGGTGGCACCTTTCGGTGGGGACTAGGAGAGGGGAAGAGGTAAGAGGCAGAAACAACGTTAGACCAGGAGACAGGTGTGTGTGGTGGAGTGTTTGTGTGGTAAAGCAGGAGCACAGATGTTGTGAGACCCCAGCGCTTGAAGATTTGTATTCTCTAGGCTGTGTGTTGTTGAGCTCAAACTGTCTAATCCATAAACCAGAAACAAGGTGGGCAAAAGTCAAGCTGAAATATCAAGGTGCTGTAGCAAAAAGTCAACAGAATACGTGCCCAGAATAGAATACCAGCTGACTATTTAGGCCCTGTTTACACTAGTGCGTTTTCGTTTTAAAACGGTGTTTACACTGAAACGCAACCCCGGAGTTTTCAAACTAAAACGGGGTCTACAGCGTTTTCGAAAATCTCCATTTTCGAGGGTCGAAAACACCGGAGTACTGTAAACGACAGGCGTAACCGTAGCAAAAGTTCTGCGTTTTAAAACAAAAATGCACTAGTGTAAACGTAGCCTTACTTTACAGCAAAGTATGCCACTGTTCCAAAATTTTTGTTTTTGAAAAAAGTCTCTTATACTCACCAAGGCTGCATTTATTTAATCAAAAACACAGTAAAGACAGTAAAATTGTGACATTTTATTTCAATATAAAAAAAATGTAAATGCAATTATGGAAAAGCTGAATTTTCAGCAGCCATTTGTTTGAAATTAAAATATTTTGTAACATTATAAATGCCTTTACTGTCACTTAATTTCAATTAATTTAATGCATCCTTGCTGAATAAAACTATTAAATTTAAAAAAGTTATACTGACCACAAACTTTAAAACAGCAGAGTATATAATTTATAAATACCATACTGTACACAAAACAACGCATTATGCAACAATAAAGGTGTCACACTGTAATATGCCATGATAATATGCCATCACCAGTGAAATAAATGTAATGTAATCTGAAATAAATCCTGTTAGCATTTCTAGTCCAATTTTAAGCAAAAGACTCTTCACTTTTGGGAGTCCAATCAAATAAACAGTCAAGAAAGAGACTTTCAGATTTATTTGCCACACTGGAAACAGTAAGGCTTTGTTGGATAGGGAACACAATACCAACTACTTTCCAAACTGATTGTATACTATGCAGTATACACTGTATACTGCCTATTGTATTTATTTATTTTTAAATACAGTAGTTAATCTATAGCATTATTCCACTATATATGTTTCAAACAGTAGAACGCTATATTGTTGTCACTTCAGTGAGTTCAGTTATACCTTTTGTAAAGATAAACAATAGCGCTAAAATTTCAGCTACACACAAAGGATGATACAAGTACATGTTATAAGTTCCCAGGTGATCTGATTACGTTAGAAATATGTCTGTGTCTGTACAAGCCAAGAATGAAAAGCATTCGATAATGCCCAATCAGAGCACAATTCACCTCTGCAGGAGATCAGCCCTACACGTCATTGGTGGATAAGAATAACATTTAAATCAATAAAATGAGAGAAGGCGTAAGCAAGCCAACGGAAGCTTTGTGTTTCTCATTAATCACAAGTAAAACAATGTAGTCTCTCTTTGGCAGGGTGGCTGTAATGGAGTGTGGCTGTGTGTATGGTTGTGCATCCATCCCATTGTTATTGCCATAACAAATGGATTTCACCCAAAAAAAGAAAATTCATTCATCATTACTCAGCCTCATGGTGTTCCAAAACAGACTTACTTGCTTCTGTGAGACACAAAAGGAAAATGTTGTACAGTATGTACCGGTTGCTCTGTTCTGAGCAATTACAACGAATGAGAAATAATACTTTTAAGCTTTAAAGAGTAAAACCGTCTTTTTTGTACTTAGTAGTTCATATGACTTATGCTCCATATCCAAGACTTCTGAAGTCATCAAGTGAACTTGGTCAGCTGATTCAATGAAAACATCTGACTGTAAAGAACAGTTTGTTCATTTTCTTCCATAATGTGATGTACATCCAAGACCATTTGATTTTCCAACAAAAAAAAAAGGTAACACTTTAGCATAGGGACCAATTCTCACTAATAACTAGTTGCTTATTAGCATGCCTATTATTAACATATTGGCGGTTTATTAGTACTTATAAAGCACATATTCTGCATTACCATATTCTACATCCCTAATCCTAAACTTAACAACTACTTACTAACTATTAATAAGCAGCAAATTAGGAGTTTATTGAGGCAAAGTCGTAATTAATGGTTTGTTAATAGCAAGGATTGGACCTTAAAATAAAGTGTGACCAAAAAAAATGTATATATGCAATTTAAATGCATAAATCTTAAATATAGGCCTAAATATTTTTTTTTACTTCATGCTGATTTTAAATCACGTTTTAACTTTTTGTGTTCAACAGTGTAATGAAAGTCATTTGGGTTTAAAACAACATGAGGGGGTGTAAATAATGACATAAATTTCATTCTATGTGAATTATCCTTTAAACAACACTGTACAAAACTGTACCTCCAGCATGACCACACATATCTGTTTGACACACTGGATGATGGCTTCTGGGGTGCCGGAGATTGTCACTGCGCGCTCTGTGGAGTTAGGCAGCATGTCCCCTGCTACCTGCACCTGAGCTCCTGTGGACTAAAGAGATAGAGAGAGAAAAAACAACACCAGACTATGATTCAGAGCATCCGCTGCTGATGATGGTGTGATCTGCTCTGAGACCGCACTGCTCTCTAGGGAACACTGGGACAAATATTGCCATCTGCAAGCAAGCATATGTTTCTGTTGAAGGCATTCAGCAATGTCGTGATTTCCATACAACAGGGGCCTTCAACCTTTTTTAGATAAAGGAACTCTTAGTGGATAGAAAGATTGAGCAAGGACCTGGTTACACTGAGAACAGCATGAGTCTAGTGGGATGTTAATATATTTACATAATTTGTATTTACTTGTGAGTTTTGTGGCTGTGTGGTTGAAGACTTCTGCCATACAAGATGGGCTTGGAAAGTTGCATAAGCCAGTAAAAGAGATCTGACAATCCATTATCAGAAAATAAGTCTAAGAGCAAAGTTTCATACCTCTCTCATCTCTTTGATTTTCGAGCCTCCTTTGCCAATGAGGGAGCCGCACTGACTGGCGGGCACCACTAGGCGCAAAGTGACAGGGGGCTTACTGGTGGCTGGGCTATTGCTCATGGAGTTGATTATATCCTGAAGAAATATCAGAAAGCAACAACATAATAGATAACACAAATTTAATATAGTTGAAACAACAGAATGTGGCTCATATAATACGAATTAGTTCAAATTAAAAAAGTTAAAATTATTGGTTTTATATTATTTGTTTTACTGTTTAATGTTTTTTGTGCAGCTGCATGTGCACTGAAGCCAGACTAATCTTTTAATGTCTTGGTTTGTGCCCATGAAGTTCTGAATAAAAGGAGAAAATAAAATAAAATTGGATGAAGTAATGTTCATTTCAAATGAATTTAAGTCACTGGATTATTAAAAAAAAGGTATTGCCCATTTTTTATTAAATTGTTAACTTCAGTATATTGAGATATACACTACTGTTCAAAAGTTTGCGGTCAGCATTTTTTTTTTTAAGTGAATACTTTTATTCAGCATGGATGCATTAAATTGACTGAAATAGATGTATAGTGGATAGTAAGGACTTTTACATTATTACAAAAATAATAAATAATAACTTTAAAAATGCTGTTCTGCACAACAAATTAGGCAGCACAACTGCTTTCAACGTTGATAATAAAAAGAAATGTTTCTTGAGCAGCAAATCAGCATATTAGAATGATTTCTGAAGGATAACGTGGCACTAAAGACTGGAGTAATGATGCTGAAAATTCAGCTTTTCCATTACATGAATAAATTACACTTTAAAATCTATTAAAATAGAAAACAGTTTGTAATAATATTTCATAGTATTACTGCATTTCCGTGCGTCTTTGAAACAGCCTCCCTCTACATATTAAATCCTGTGACTCCATTGAGTGTTTGAAATCTATGTTGAAGACCCATCTCTTCTCTGCTGCATTTAACTGTTCTTAGCTATGTGGGGTTTGTTTAGTGTTTTGTTGTGCTTTATGGTGTGTATGTGTATATGTTTTGTAAGTATGGGTCTGTAAAGCACTTTGGTCAACTTTAAATGTGCTATAGAAATAAATGATTGATTGACTTGTAGCCTTGGTGAGCATAAGAGACTTTCAGAATCATTTTAAAAACGTTACCGACCACAAACTTTTGAACGGTAGTGTATACCATTACTGTTAACATCAAAACATTTTGGTCAGTTTTGTCAAAGTGGTTAGTTTGAGTTAAGTGAGATTTTCATATATTGTATCCGACCAGCACCTCTTCAAACTTGTATGCGATCATAGCGAAGGCCTTAAAGATGGCATCTGTGGGTCCAGTGATGGTGACGATCCTCTCAGGACAGTTTCCCTCTGAGATGTTGATGCGAGCGCCGCTCTGTAGGATGTCAAAAGTCAAGTTAACCCTCATATTCTTGTTCTGCTTCGCGTCTGAGAGACTTCAAGACCCTTTTAACAGCTCAAAAAACACACTTAAAGGTGCAATTTTAAACTACTTTCCTCTATCCCATCTTAAAAAAGTGAAATAGGTTCATTTCAAATAACTATTATTATTTTTACACAAACAACACTGAGGTCAGTGTGATTAAAAAAAGTTATTCTCGACAGAACATCAAACAAATTAGCAAAACAAAAACATACCTCTTCACGCATCTTCTTCACAGTTTCCCCTTTCTGTAGCAAAAAGAAGAGCGGAATATTTAGATGCAGTGCTTAAAATACACATATACACACATATATAATACTGAATATATTTAATATACTATATCTATCAATCTACACTACCGGTCAAAAGTTTGGGATCAGAACGGTTTTTTATGTTTTTTAAAGGAGTTTCTTATGCTCATCAAGGCTGCATTTATTTGATCAAATATACAGGAAAAAAATTTAATATTGTGAAATATTATTATGATGTAAAATAACGTTTTTCTATTTTTAATATACATTAAAATCTAATTTATTCCTGTGACGCAGAGCTGAATTTTCAGCATCATTACCCTCCAGTCTTCAGTGTCACATGATCCTTCAGAAATCATTCTAATATGCTGATTT
>NW_015652285.1:846120-846683 GCF_001515625.1 Sinocyclocheilus rhinocerous | reverse complement strand
TGTACTGCTCTGCGGGCTCAACTTACCTTGCCGTGCATGAGAAGCCGGATGGTCAGGGTCACATTCAGCCCGCCCTCTGACTGGACTTTGTTGAGTTCCATACTAGGAGTGGAGGTGAAGCAGGAATATGGTCACGTGACAGGAAATCCCCAGGAGTAGGACGAGAATGATGGTACAGCAGCCAACCAGTCACCTGCAAGGGGGGGATGGGAAAATCACAGACAATGTCATGAAGAACCCATAGACTTCCAAATGAGAAACTAAGACGGTCGCAGTTGGCTCTGCTCAGGAACCAAAGCTCAGAATTAAAGGAATGTTCCTGGTTCAAAATTTAGCATTTGGCACATGATGTTGTTTGTCACAGAAGATAATTCTGACTTGTCCCAACTCATTTAAAATGAATACACTATTATTCAATTGTTTGTGGTCGGTATATGTTATTGAAAAGTCTCGTATGCTTACCAAGGCTTAATTTGATGAATAATACAGTAAAAACAATAATACTACCATTTAAAATGGCTGTTTTCTATTTTAATATATTTTAAAATGTCATTTATTCATGT
>NW_015652285.1:820387-845826 GCF_001515625.1 Sinocyclocheilus rhinocerous | reverse complement strand
ATTTATTCATGTGATGGCAAAGCTGAATTTTCAGCATCATCACTCCAGTCTTCAGTGCCAAATAATCCTTGAGAAATCATTCTAATATGATGATTTTGTACTCAAGAAACATTTCTTATTATTATTAATGTTGAAAACAGTTGTGCTGCTTAGCATTTTCGCAGAAACTTTTAATACATTTTTTTTTCAGGATTATTTGATGAATTCAATACAGTAAAAACAATAATACTACAATTTAAAATGGCTGTTTTCTATTTTAATATATTTTAAAATGTCATTTATTCCTGTGATGGCAAAGCTGAATTTTCAGCATCATCACTCCAGTCTTCAGTGCCAAATAATCCTTGAGAAATCATTCTAATATGATGATTTTGTACTCAAGAAACATTTCTTATTATTATTAATGTTGAAAACAGTTGTGCTGCTTAGCATTTTCGCAGAAACTTTTAATACTTTTTTTTTTCAGGATTATTTGATGAATTCAAAGCACAGCATTTATTTGAAAGAGAAATCTTTCTGTAATGTAAATGTCTTCTTTACTGTCACTTTTGATCAATTCAATGCATTCTTGTAAATAAAAGTATTCATTTCTTTAAAAAAAAATCGTACCAACCCCAAACTTTTGATGTAAAATAAATAAAATATGTAAATAAATAAAATTGGATGTAAGTAAATAAAATAAATAAAACACTTTGCACACAGTGCACAAAGGAAGCACACAGTCCGTTCCAGACAGTTTATGTTAAGCTTGTAGCTTTATTAAAGCACTTACATGAATTATTCAGTAAAATCCTGCTTTATTTGAGCTTTCCAAATCATCCCTTTAAAGTAGAACTACTTTAAGATGGATGTCTAATTCCTGTTAATTCCTGTAAAGATTGAATATAACCCACTAGTCTCATGCCAACATGTATTTTAAGTTTTTTGGCCATACATTTTATATACCGTGTATGTTTTATTGCCTGGTGAATTTTCATTGAAATTACCTTACTGTGAGCATGACTTTTTTTTATGACTGACAGTTTTCTGTGATAATCAACATTATGCTGTTAGTATAGATTGTATTGAATATGTAACATTCCGTTAATACTACACCCCGACATATTTAATAGCCTTTTATATGCATAGTTTGAACACAAGAGGGAGCACTTTACAAGTAATCAAAGTCAGCATAATATCATATTCATTGCCAGGCAGTAATCTCAAATTAATTTCATAATCTAACAGCTGCTGAGATCATTCGGCTTGTTGCACAGCTGAGCCAAATATTTCATGGGCTATAATGCCAGCTTAAGAAGATACATGTCTTACAAAAGTGACATCCCAACCAATCTGATCTCAGTTAACTCTTAAAAGAAAATAAATAATAGGAAAAAAATGCATTAGGAATCTAGATTTCACAGCAACAATGTCCTAATGCTCAAAAAGGTTCTCAACACAAACACACAATGACAATATTCCAGATAGGCAAATATAGAATCTGCACAGAATTTACACAAATGGAATACCTGTCATTAATACAATTCTGCACATTCAGGCCCAAATCAAGTCAAAGTGTTTTAGTTATGATAAAGAGAAATAAAACTACATTCTTAAATCATTTCAGAATAATGAATTTAAAAATTAATTAATTAAAAAGATACATTTAAAATTTGATTAAATATAACGCATTAAAAAAACTTTAAGTTAAAACTTTATATTGAGGATAATTTGGTTGTGCTTTCAGCCAGAAGCATCAAGCCCATTCAGTTCTGCATAAATCTGCAGATTTCTGTGGGTTTACCATAAACAAGGTCATATAAAACCAACCTATTTTCAACCTAAAAATGCATAACATTCAGCTTATTCGAATCTGTATTTTCTGTCTCTCTGATCCCTCCGATGATTTCTCATGCTCAGCCGTTATAATGCGTATCTGTGTGTACTCTGGTGAGGGAGGGGGAATCCTAACTCCTCAGCACAGCTTCAGACCTGTCCCTTTTTCAGTGATTTATGCCGTCATGTGGGTCAGGGGATCAACAACGATTGAGAGATTGAAACATTAAGCTGTTCCAGTACAGCTGCCAGACCTTCGAATGAAGCGCAGGATAAAGAGAGAGCAATGATGGTGACTGGAAAAAGCACGGTGAAAGAGAGATAGCGTGCGCAATCAAGGATGAGATGTGCGGAGCAAAGTTTTAAGCACAATTTTGCATGTTACGTATGAGAAGAGAAGCATAGAGAAAGCAAAGGAAAGATAAGAAGAGATTCACATGGGTATACAAGATGAGCTGCCAGCTGTCCGCAAATCTCCTGCTTAGCACTGATTGCATAAAAATTCTAATCTGAGCTAAAAGCATGCAGAAGCAACAAACCAAATGGACAGAAGTGAACCGGCCTGTACTCCTACAAATAGGTGCCCTCCGTTTTAAGAAGCCCCTGACCTGGGAAAAAGAAGTGCGCTTAACTGTATCGAGTGTACTTCAAATCTTAAGTATAATTTAAAAAAACTGTACTTGCAAATAATAAAATATTAAATCTAATAAAAAGCCACTGAAGTGTATTTAAAGAGGACACTTTCACAGGTTTCTTAACACACTTAAGTACACATGAAAAAGTGCACTTTGTCAAAATGTCAAATTAAAAGATTCTAGTAAATTTTAAATCATTGTTTTAATAATCTTTAACACGATTTAAAAGAAGTACACTTATTCTGATGCATTGACTAACAAAGCACAAGTAAAGTACTTAATTATAATTTTAAATGTAGTGTGTTATTTGATATTACATGTAAAGTAAATATATTTGAAATGTACTAAATTGCAACTTGTTTATGAATGTGTAAATACAAACACATTTAAACAGATGACATTCAAGTTTCAATAGAAATTACATTAAAGCAGTGATAATTTAGTATCATTGACACACAGTTTTTATTAATAATTAGTTTTTATTTTATATTTCAGCTAACATTTATTTCAAGTAACAGTTTTATGCTTTTAGTTTTAGTTAACTATAATTAACCCTGCATTAAAGTATTAACCATATTTTAAAAAAAAAAACAGAATTATGAAATTGTATATAAAACATACTACTTAAGTGGTTTTAAAAAACAATTTGTATGCATTTGATATAAAATTTAAACTATACTCCATTTTCATTTAATTGCAAATAACATGCAGTTACCGTAAGTTTCCAAAAACATTACATTCAGTTTGTATTTAAGTATACTCTTTTAAAGTATACTATTTCCATAATAAGAACTCTTTTTTTTAAAGTATGCTAAGGTGTACTTATTTTTCATAGGTGTGAAAATGGCTTAATGGCCTTATGGGTTTAATTGATTATTAATTAATTAGTTACATTTATATAGCGCTTTTCTGGGTACTCAAAGTGCTTAACATGAAGCGTTTAGAGAAATGCTACAAATTCACTATAAAAAAAAGTAATTACAAAGATAATTGGGTTATATACAACACTTGATGTTTGATTATTTTTCTGTCATTGTAGAAATATCTTCTATCAGTGTGTAGAAACTCTTAAACATACTGCAATGTTTTGGAAGTGACAACCACATTTAAATGCTGGAGTAAATCCCTTAAATTTCAATCAGGAACACTGTGCAGTATAAATATGGTTGGAATACCTACAAGAAACAGGATTAAGAGAAGTGACAACTGTATTTATCTGCAGTATGCGCATGGTCACGGAGAGCATACAATGTTCCACACTTCTCCTCATGACTCACTTCATGTAGTTCTGTCAGGACCACTATCGTCAATATAACTTACGATTAGCATAAATTTTAGGTTGGGGGAATGGTTCTGTTCTGGGCAAACACTCCCTGCCCATCCACGCAGCCTAGCATGGATAGGAGCAGGGAGAGCAGAATACATATCCGGTGCTTCAATGAAAAACTGCATGAATAACATGAATATTATTACTTAGACGATCATGTTTAGTGAACCATTAAGAATGCCTGAAGGATTACATTTTTAAAGTGCTGCTTTCTTTGTATATTTTGAGGTGACATAAAAGAGTGCTTCCTTAGGCACCTGCACATCATGGGTTGATTTAAATACACAAATATTATTTTTGTCATATGAAGGTCACGTTTAAAATGGTCTAGGAAACTTTTTGACATGCCTTCATCATTCATTTTTTAATTTATTTTTCAAATGTCTTTTATGTCTACATTTTGTTTTTTGTTTTTCTTTACCTAGACATATTAAATTATTAAATATTAAAAAATATATATATTTTTAGCACAAACACCCCAAAAAAGAAAAAAAAAGAAAAAAAAAAGAAAAACAAACAGCATGCTTGATATTTGTCACACCCAGGACAAAGAGGCAGAAAGGCAGGTTAACGTAATTCAAGGGTTTAATAACAGGAACTTAGGAGAGGCTTCCAAATAAAAAGAGTTCAACATAGGCAGTGAGGGAAGCAAAACACAGTCTTATCTGGGTCGGCACACCGGCCGAGAGTTGAGGATTCCGAGGAGAACAGGTAGAGCGGAGTGTGAGGAACCAAGACAGAGAAGCTTGCAACCTTGCGACCAGGCGGTGAATGAATGAGGTGAGTGAGTATTTGAGTGGTGTGGTAAGTGGGTGCAGGTGTCCGTGATCAGTAATCAGGTGATTGTGAGCGGGTGTAGGAGGCTGATTCGGCTGGTGAGGCAGGTGTTTCCGTGACAATATTAAACATGAAACATTATTTGACTTTTTAAGAAAAATTTAATATAACCAGCACAAACTTTGTATTGTACATCATCTGTAATTTTGTTTGCAAAAATTGTGAAAATATTATTTAATTGTGTGCATGTAGGATACATAGAAGCTAGCCATAAAATTTGTTATAGCAAGGCAAATATCCCAATTTTTATCTTCAAATATATTTTTATCTAAAATATATTTTATCCCCAAATGTATTTCATATATTGCTATATATACTGTATGTATGTATATATATACACACACACACATATATATATATATATATATCAATTTATCACTCAAAAATTGCATGTAAATTTAACAATGAATTACAAAGAAACTGCAATATTTTGAAGTAGAAAGATTAAAATAGTATTTTCTTGTAAAGCTTACTCCAATAATCTTTATTTACAACTTTTCAAAAATCTTTTTTTTTAAAGTGATATATAGTGAAAAGTATGTTTAGTTCCTAAAAGTCCACAGGGCCAAAACTGCTCTCACAAAAACACCCAAACACAGAAACAGAGATGGTCGGGTGAACAACAGCCCGCAGAATACAGCAGACATCTGAACGCTACATCTGTGTGCTGATTACAGCAGTCATCAGAGCAAAAGCAATGGCTGCAAAAACACACTCATGTTACCTTAAAAGGCATGTGTCCTTTCAATCACTTCTTCTATTGATGTTGGAGTGTGTGTGTTTGGGAGGGAGCGAGCACATTTCCAATGCCTTTCAAGAAAGTATGAGCAGATTAAAAATTAGCCATTGAAATACTTCACATTTTAAATCTATTTTATGTTAATCATAAGTCTGATATCTTCCTGGTGGTAGATAAGCTCAGTCTTTGCTGAAGCACAGGATACAGAAAGTGGGTCAGCCCTTCCTCTAAAGAGCTTCTGGCCCCTTCCTCTGTGGTACCTATTGAATTAACCACGCTTTACGCTTGGTCAAGCAGAGCTCCCAAAATGCTCCTTTTTCTAACTCTCTCTACTTTGCTTCAAACGCAGCACAACACTGTCTCAATATTAATTCATATAAATGACCAACAGCCAAACATGTTATACAGTATCTGTGAAATTATGTTGTTTAGTAAACAACAGATCAGACTATATTAAGACTAAATAAACACACAGTTATGACTGCACATTAAATATTAATTTGACATTCTTAAATGGATCGTTAAATGGAAACTAAAATCCTTTTTGATAATTGAAATAAAGCTAAAATCAAATCAAATATTAATATTAGATGAGAAACGTAAACTTAAAAATAGTAAATGAAAATGAAAACTTACTGAAAATGTAAAACTAACTGAAATAGTTGAAGTACTACATTTACTAAAAATAAAACCGAAATAAAAATTATGCTAAACAGAATAAAATAACAAGCACATAACTAAATTACTAAAACTAAAATGAAACACAATATACAAATAAAAGCTAAATTGAAAATATTAATAAATATAGTAGCACTTTATTTCACAGTCCTGTTCTGCATGTACATACTATGTACTTGTTATAGAAATTGCAATAACTGGGTAATAACTAGGTACTAGCCCTGAACCTACACTAAACCTAACCTAACCCATGTAATATTTTCAAGTACTTTCTTAGGTAAGTACACTGTAAGTACAGGTACATAATGTAAGTGCACATAATGTAAAATAAAGTGCAACCATAAATATTATATTGTATGAATTATTATATTATACTGTATATTACACTGTTACGATTAAAATAAAGTTCTGCAGATGAACCTAGAGCTGCCAGTGTCCCATGTTTTTTTTCATTCCCAGTATCGCTGTGTTCAACTTCACCTGACTTAAAATCTCATCGATTATTGCCTAAATGAAAAAAAAAAATCTGAAAAAAATTCAGCAAAATCTTGCAAGATCAATGGATGCATGAAGACATAAATTACATGGGTGATATGAGAAGTGGATACATGGAGTGTACAAAAAAAGACATTTCAAAGAACATTTAAAACTGGTGTTTTTATAACTGCTAAAATAGGAGGAGAAAAATAATAACCTTATTGCTTACAATGGTGTGACCTTGTAGGGAAAATAACAAGAGACCGAACCTGAGGCTGCAATTCACTCCAAGATAACCAGAAACAAACACCCCACTTCCTATAACATGACCACCGCAATTTAAGAAGTTCTGCAATGAGAAAATAAATCAAAATGCTTTTTCAGACCATAGACAGTTTTTGGAATTAATGTGAAATGGAAAAAAGTTCTTGAACATCAGGAGCAAAAAAGATGCATAAACAAGCCATTTGTCAAATGCTCAAAGGTATTGACTTCCTAATGGCTAAAATCACAAAACAATAGATATACGGCTAAAGTGGTGGCACAATCACTGAATTTCTTGATAATGAGAATGGGCAAGTGCTGTACTGTAATGAAACCATTTTACCAAAATAATCAACCGCTGACATTAAAGTTAAGTGAAATGATGTGCACAATTTGACGTGGTTTTGAGTGAAACTGGAGGACAGGGGCTGAAAAGAAACAAGGATGTGTGATGTCAGCTTTAAAGGAAAGCAGTTTCAAAGGAGACTCACTAGACAGAGAAAAAGATCACAAAGACAAACATTTATTAAAATTCAGAAAAACATGCACTAGGTGTGCACAATATGACGAAGAACATGCATTAAGACAGAATTAGTGACAATATATTTACGATTTAGAATTGTACTGTTGTCCATTTTGTTAATCTTTTGATTTCATCTTTCATGAGCAACATCAACAAACTTTTTTTTTTTTTTTTTGCAAAGTAGCATTTTTGGAATCAAAAACTGAGAGACAAAAAGTCAATGCAGGCAAGTCTATGCAAACTGCTGACACACTGTCCACTGTTAAATCACGTTGAAGAGCAGTTGAAGGGTGCTGAGATTGTACATTTACAGCACCCTACTTACTTCATATTAACTCAGTGATTCCTAAATGAACACTTTGACCAGAGAGGTCAAAGTCTGTATATCTATGAACTAGTGCTGGGCGGTATACCGGTTCATACCGAATACCGGTTTTTATATTTGTTATGATATGAATTTTGAAAATACCGCAATACTAATATATGTCACTTAAACAACGTTCGGAACGCGACACTGTTTGAAAGGGGTGTTGCACTGTGTTGAGGGAACAGCTGCATGTGTTACTAAGCGTGAAAGTTCCGAAACTGAAGCTGTAGAACTAATAGAACGTGATGACACAGAAGAACTCATCCACAATATCCACATTGACCGCCACAAATATCCACCGCTCCCTGCCTTCAGCTCCCGCGTCTCACACACACACACGAGCGCGACTTTAGCTCTAGATTTAGCAACTTTCAGACCCTTTTAGCGGCTTTTTTCCATAGAATATTCATACTGACAAACCTAGCGACTTTTTTGGATAAACCTTAGCTATGGTTCAGTTGGAAGATTTCTCCAGTGCTGTCCCGCGAACGTGAGGTCTGACTTTCCCGGAGAAGTGTCACCTCTCTCGGCGTCTGTTCTGTGCAGTGAGCGGCAGAGAAGCAGCGCATTCAGTTGGCCGCACCGCAGCCAGCTCGTCAATAAATGAGTACAAAACAGCGTTTCCTAGCCCCTGTCGCTTACTGATTGTTTGGAATTATAAATATGAGCGTAGTTCGTCTGTTAATATCACATGCACTTTTTTGTTTGTTGTTTTTTTTTGTTTGTTACTCAGACGCAGGCAGTGTGCTGCATGAGACAAAAAAGTAATATAGCCAAAACAACCGCATAGCCGCCGCTCTTTAGTGTAGATGCATGTTGATTTTATCAGACGATGCCGCGATTATAAATGAGAGTGACTCCTGGTTAACATGTATTAAAAGGGGTCGTGTTTAGTCACTATTTAGTGTGGTATTTTTTGACAATATTCACTCATCATGATAGTAAAATAGGGCATTCTAAGTCAATATAGCCTACTGCAGTATTTCCTCTCTCAATCAGTAGAAAATATGGTTAACACCCGGTCATGCATGGAAAAAAAAATACCGTCTTGTACCGTGAAACCGTTATAATTTTGAAAAATACCGTGATATAAATTTTTGGTCATACCGCCCAGCACTACTATGAACAATGCTCATATCCAACAAGGACGAAATCACCAAATCACAGTTTAAGTCAACATGAAATGGCATTCGCAACTCATTTTATTTCTATAAAACAACATAACACATACTTCCAAGTAAAAAATTATATTCAATGAGGGAAAAAAGTAAGCAGGGACCAGATCTGATTAACGATGTAGACAATTCTGTGATTTCTTTCTTGGAAAATTGTTCAACAAGACCAGGAACCAAATAGGGCTTTTCAAGTTGACTTTAAGGTAAACCTAAATCACAAAGACACAGACCAGTGAGTGTGGTCCTCTTTGGCAAAAAGAGAGGATAAGTCCCTGTACAAGTGGGCTGGCAGAGGGGCCTGGACAGTTCAAGCGCCATGATTTATCGTGTTAAACACATCACTAGTCCTGTCAGTGTATCAAGGGCGAGAGCTTAACAAGAGACGACAGTGTTTATTGGAGACACTGGCTCATGCGAGATTTCAGGGCAAATTATTGTCGGAGGCAGTTTGTCTTTTCTCTTGCTCTTGAAATCACAACCATGGGCGGGCACAAGGATGAGAGACTAAATGCAACCTGGAAGAAGGGAGGTAACAGAGGAATAATCGGCAGTATAGTGCAGCGGAAGCAGAGAGGCCAAAAAAGAGCCAAATTAAATTGTTCATGCTGTCTAAACTATTTTTACTTTTTTTTTTTTTTTTTACATTTTGTCCTGGTTTAGCCCTTCTCAGTACAACAAATCTGGTAATTTTCTAAAAGCATAAAAAAAAATGCTAAAAATATCAGAAAAAAAAGAATGATTATTCAAATTTTCATAAAATAAATATAAAAAACAAATCTGGAAATTTTCTATGATAAAATATCAGAACAAATCTAGTAATTATCTTTTTACAAAAATGACTAAAAATGTATATGTCAAATATATTTTAAAAATGTAAAAACAATCTGGTAATCTGCTCATTTTCACAGAATGTGTGTCAATGCAACTTTGCAGAATTGGAACACCTGTCAATCAAAGTTCTACACATCCTGCATCCCATCCCACATATTGTATTACATTTAAACAATTCCACAGATTTTCCCCCAAAACAGGACTGAAATCATGAAAAAAAAGAAAGAAAAAGTTACAGGTTCACAGAAAACACATAGCAATAGAAGAAAAAACCAAGAGGAAAATGCTAAATATAATCTAAATATAGTCTATCCACCGTCATCTGGCCTGCCCTAATCCTCCAAGGCAGTCATTACATTCAAACATAAACCAGCCATAAGCCTGCTTCATAATTCCATGCCACAAGGAGAATTTCACTGCAGGAAGAGTTGCTTTCAAAATACTCAGAATGAATTTATGAACCCTATCGTACCAACTTGAGTGTCAAATACTAAATTGTGTATTTTGTACTTTATCCAACTGCACAATAGATTTTTTAAGATAAATTTAGCTGCATTTTCTGCTTGGAATTCTAGGATAATAGGATGGTGAAATTTCACAAATAGGATGAAACTTAGTATTTTTTGCTGTTTTGCATTTTCTATAGTTCAACATAAAGTGAAAAATGTTGGAATTTTTGAGTTCTATAATTCAAAGCAAATAAATATATATTTTTTTATGTGAACAGAAAATTTAATGGGATAACTGAAAATAAAAATAATGTTTCATAACAGGAAAACTATCATTTTAAATCACTTTTTATTTAATTAAATATATAAAAAATTATAAAACTGTATAAAACTAAAAAGTGATATTAAAACTGTCAGGATTGGACCTGTTTTGTCATGTGTTTCAGTTCCTGTTTTGCCTTATTTGGTCTTGTTCCTGTCCTTGTTTAGTTTGATTCCCCGCACCTGTCTGTCCCTCGTTATCCAGTCCTTATAAGCCCCAGTCTGTTCAGTTTGTATTTGTCGGTTCTACTTGTTGTCTACGTGTGTTGGCTCAAGCGCCAATTGTGGATTATCCTCTGTGTTTACTTGATTAAAGACTGTTCTCGTTTACTCGTGCCTCCAGCATGTTCCCTCAACAGCGTAATGTGACAGAAGAACCGACCAAAACCGTAACCTCTGTGTCTACCCTCTGTTTTTGTTTTTCGTTTTTCTCTCAGTGTTTTTGTTTCCGCTGTGTTTCCCTTCATGGATGCCCTTCTTCGTCCCGAATACCTCCTCCTGCTAGAGCAGGGGGACAAAGCTCTCGAGGACCATACTAGACTGTTCCAGCTGCTAGCAAGCACCACCAGCTATCCCGACGACGCGCTCTGTGCGTTCTACGACGCCAGTCTAAACATCGAGTGCAGAGTGCCGTCGTCCGAAGATGGTCCTCGAGAGGATTTTCGCCGCGTTTGTGGAGTGGATTCAGATCCAGAGCCAGATCCACTCTGGACCCAGAAACCAGCCCACCATCTCCCCGCTGTGCGGAGCTAAAGCCCGAGCCCACCAATGACGGAGAGCCATTTCCTGCCGCAATTAACGAGCCAGCGCAGTACAGAGCGACTGAGCGGAGGATCGCCCCGCCCACTGCACCATGGCTGAGGGTGAGCTAATGATACAGCTGGGACTGCTGGACTTAGAAGGGGACTTGATAGACTGGGAAACAGATCTGCTCCTCCCTGGCTCCTCCCTCCTTCGTCGCCTCCCTGGTCTCTGTCTGTCGGCCCCCTCCCGGGTGTCCGTCCTCCTCCTGAGCCTCCTCCCAAGCTCCCACCTATGCTTCCCTCTGTTGCCTACGGTGCGAGGACGCACCTTCCGGGAGGGGGTGAAATGTCAGGATTGGACCTGTTTTGTCATGTGTTTCAGTTCCTGTTTTGCCTTATTTGGTCTTGCTCCTGTCCTTGTTTAGTTTGATTATTAACTGATTCCCCGCACCTGTCTGTCCCTCGTTATCCAGTCCTTATAAGCCCCAGTCTGTTCAGTTTGTATTTGTCGGTTCTACTTGTTGTCTACGTGTGTTGGCTCAAGCTCCTATTATGGATTATTCTCTGTGTTTCCTTGATTAAAGACTGTTCTCGTTTACTCGTGCCTCCAGCGTGTTCCCTCAACAGCGTAACGTGACACAAACAGTAAGTTATAAAATTATAATTCTTCAAAATATTTTATAAATAAAACACATCTCTTCCATCTTTATTTGACCCTCTAACTCTAGCACTTTCTATTCTATTCTTTATAAAAAAAAAAAAAACTTGCCCCTTTTAGACTTGCACTCTATTGACTAACTGCTTGTTTTTCTTAAAAAAATAAAATAAAAAAAATAACACTTGCTTCTCTAATCTTTTTGCATTCTATCTATTTTTCTTTTTATTTATTATACAATTATAATTCTGACTTCTTCTGATTAACAAAAGCAAAAAAGGCCTCTAAAACTAGTTTGCTCTATTCTTTTTCTATTCTATCTGTTTTCTTTTTATTTATTATATGGTTTAAAAAAACTTGCTACGTGTACTGCATTAAGATAACTGAGACTTCTTATATCACTTGCATATCATTGGTGTTTTGTTGATTTTGATTGCTTCCATTGTCCTCATTTGTAAGTCGCTTTGGATAAAAGCGTCTGCTAAATGTCTAAATGTAAATATATATACATATATACACACATAAAAAACATTATATTGACATTATATACAATACAATAAGCATATAGTTGTCAGATTAACTGATTTTTTTTAAATGGTTGTTAGTTGTATCCCTAATCTGGAGCTAAAATAAAACAAGGTTTTTAAGTGACAATTTTAATTATCTTTCAAGAAATATTCAAAGTCATATCCTCCATTGTTATTATGATAAATAACCAAAACACTACTGATTAAGACCAAGCCAATTGTGCATAATGTATAGTCTTTGATTTCACTGTAAAAAAAAAAATAAATGTTGGTTTTCTGGCACAAGTGTTCCCCGTGGGCATGCGGCATCACCAGGGCTGGGGTCTCTTTGGCTGGGCGTTGTGTTATGAGGGAGGCGCATGAACACTCTTATGTGAACAACTCTAGAGGAGCCTTTTGTTGCAGTACGCATGTCTGCAGGGGCACCCTCCCCTACTTAGCCTGACAGGTGCTTCGAAAACTGTCAGCCCTGATCAGTCACCCTTGCCTGGATCTCAACCCAAATTATAATCAAGAGCTCAGTCGCCCAGCAATGCCAATGCAAGATCAAGCAAAACCGATCCAGGGATCTGAGAGCCGGGATATCGGTACCAATGACCCAAGCTATGCTAACGGCCTACTAATCGAAAGTGCTGAAATGCTAAATAGAGACACCTCTGGTCGTCTCCAGGCATCACAGTGAAGACCATTTCTGAAATCACCAATATGCTGGTAGAAAGCGCAACACGGATTTAACCCTGCATCTTTAGACACTTTAAAAAGCATTTAAGTACATATTTGCACATAAACTGCAATACCAACCCTTGTATGAGAAAATCCCATCAATCCATTGGGAAGATGGTATCTTGGCAATATAACCCAACAAATTTAAACTCTCAAGTTGAAGCACTCTCAGATTTAGAATAAAAACTCTTTGTTCTGTTCATAGATGACTACTAAAAAGCTGGCAATGGGTGGACTCCGTACCAACAGTTTTTTAAGACGAAATCTCTTCCGCTTCATTGTGACATATAAAGAACTCATGACGATAATTGAAGTAACGACGACGAACAAAATTGTGTACCTCTAGAAGCATTAATCAAAGGGCTGAGCAGCGTTTAATGTTGCGAACTGCCATCAAGGTCGGAATCGCAATTGAGACTGACACACAAGTCACAATCCTTCACGCCATACTGTCTGCGGCATACAGACTACTGTCGAACGATATACAGATATAGCAAAAAAACGCCACAACCTACAGCAAATAAAGCAAATCAGTTCAAAATATCACAAGCTACTTAGACCACAACAACATATACTAGTTTCAAGGTATTTCTTGAGATGTAAAAACAATATAATTTAATGTTAAATGGTCTATATATCGACTATATATGGTCCAAAACTCTTAGCATTAGAAGACTTGGGACTAAAGGAATGATTTCTGGGGAACATCATCCATAAAGACATCGTAAGGTTAATTGTTCAGTTAACTGAAATACAGAATGCCGTTCCTTACGACCAATCATAACTGACCAGGCCACAATGTTATATCAAAATATTTGTTAAAAATCACATCTGAAAACATAAAAAGATTTACCTTCACAAAGCTCCTAACCGATGGCCACCAATACTGACGTTCGGAAAGGACTGAAATTAAAAACCACAGAGGGAAAATGATTTCTCCAGCGATCTCTCCTCAACCCCAATGGAACGGCACCATTTGATTGGTCCTGGTATGAGGTCATGTGGGTGAGGCGCTGGACACGTGATCTCTCACCGGATACAATGCACAAAAGGCAAAAAACGCCTAAATCCAAATTTCACTGCACCAAGTCCCTTGTTTGTCAACGGCATTATCACTGCTTGGGCTGAGGTAAAGGTTTTTGAGGCTAGAGGAGTCCCACTGAGCTCAGCGAGCAGCCCCGGGGTATTGGGGGTGGAATCGGCACCCAAGACTCCAGCCGTCTGGGTATGTCCAGCGGGCGACACATCAACGAAGCTGTACCCACCACTGTACATGCCTTTTCCTGCAGTCTGGTCCAGCCCAGGGTGTCTGGTCACCATCTGTAGACTCTTACATCAGTTACTTCTGTCATTACACTGAATATTTGTCTGTTGTGACATTTAAGCTTCAACCTTCATATGCTTTTATGCCCCTTCTACCTTTCCCTCACCCCGCTCTGTCCTTGTTTTTTCTGAGCTGAAAGATGTACAGCATGAACAATAAAAACAGGCGAACAGACATGGCCTAAAAACCAGGAGGTTTAAGCCGGATGAGGGGTGGCTTTCGATCAACATAATAATATCTGACAGTCCTTGTGTCTACCAGCCAAAAAAAAAACTTGCCCCTTTTAGACTTGCACTCTATTGACTAACTGCTTGTTTTTCTTAAAAAAATAAAATAAAAAAAATAACACTTGCTTCTCTAATCTTTTTGCATTCTATCTATTTTTCTTTTTATTTATTATACAATTATAATTCTGACTTCTTCTGATTAACAAAAGCAAAAAAGGCCTCTAAAACTAGTTTGCTCTATTCTTTTTCTATTCTATCTGTTTTCTTTTTATTTATTATATGGTTTAAAAAAACTTGCTACGTGTACTGCATTAAGATAACTGAGACTTCTTATATCACTTGCATATCATTGGTGTTTTGTTGATTTTGATTGCTTCCATTGTCCTCATTTGTAAGTCGCTTTGGATAAAAGCGTCTGCTAAATGTCTAAATGTAAATATATATACATATATACACACATAAAAAACATTATATTGACATTATATACAATACAATAAGCATATAGTTGTCAGATTAACTGATTTTTTTTAAATGGTTGTTAGTTGTATCCCTAATCTGGAGCTAAAATAAAACAAGGTTTTTAAGTGACAATTTTAATTATCTTTCAAGAAATATTCAAAGTCATATCCTCCATTGTTATTATGATAAATAACCAAAACACTACTGATTAAGACCAAGCCAATTGTGCATAATGTATAGTCTTTGATTTCACTGTAAAAAAAAAAATAAATGTTGGTTTTCTGGCACAAGTGTTCCCCGTGGGCATGCGGCATCACCAGGGCTGGGGTCTCTTTGGCTGGGCGTTGTGTTATGAGGGAGGCGCATGAACACTCTTATGTGAACAACTCTAGAGGAGCCTTTTGTTGCAGTACGCATGTCTGCAGGGGCACCCTCCCCTACTTAGCCTGACAGGTGCTTCGAAAACTGTCAGCCCTGATCAGTCACCCTTGCCTGGATCTCAACCCAAATTATAATCAAGAGCTCAGTCGCCCAGCAATGCCCATGCAAGATCAAGCAAAACCGATCCAGGGATCTGAGAGCCGGGATAAAGGTACCAACGACCCATGCTACGCTAACGGCCTACTAATCGAAAGTGCCAAAATGCTAAATGGAGACACCTCTGGTCATCTCCAGGCATCACAGTGAAAACCATTTCTGAAATCCCCGACATGCTTGTAGAAAGCTCAATATGGATTTAACCCTGCATCTTTAGACACTTTCAAAACCATTTAAGTGCATATCTGCACATAAACTGCATTACAGACTCAACCAACATTCAACCCTTGTATGAGCAAATTCCATCAATTCATTAGACATGTAGGGAAGATGGTATCACGGCAATATAACCCTACAAATTCAAACTCTCAAGTTCAGAACCAAAAAAAACATTTGTTCTGTTCATAGATAAGTCTACTAAAAAGCTAGTAATGGGTGGACTCCGTACCAACAGTTTTTAAGACAAAATCTCTTCCGCTTCATTGTGACAGATAAAGAACCCATGATGATAATTGAAGTAACGACGACGAGCAAAATTGTGTACCTCTCTAGAAGCAGTAATCAAAGGGCTGAGTAGCGTTTAATGTTACGAACTGCCATCAAGGTTGGAATCGCAACTGAGACTGACACACAAGTCACAATCCTTCACGCCATACTGTCTGCGGCATACAGACTACTGTCGAACGATATACGGATATAGCAAAAAACGCCACAACCTACAGCAAATAAAGCAAATCAGTTCAAAATATCACAAGCTACACCATAACAACTTATACTTGTTTCAAGATATCTCTTTAGATGTAAATGCTATTTAATTGAATGTTAACTGGTCTATATACAGTATAGACTATATATGGTCCAAAACTCCTAGCATTAGGAGACTTTGGCAAGAAGAATGATTCCAATGGATGAATCCAGGGGAACATCATCCATAAAAACATCATAAGGTAAATTGTTCAGTTAACTGACAAAAAGAATGCCATTTCTTATGACCAATCATAACTGACCAGGCCACAATGTTATATTAAAGCATATGTTAAAAATAACGTTTGAAACCATAAAAAGATTTACCTTCACAGAGCTCCTAACCGATGGCCACCAATACTGATGTTCGGAAAGGACTGAAATTAAAAACCACAGAGGGAAAATGATTTCTCCAGCGATGTCTCGCTCAACCCCAACGGAACGGCACCATTTGATTGGTCCTTGTATGAGGTCATGTGGGTGAGGCGCTGGACACGTGATCCCTCACCGGATACAATGCGCAAAAAATTGCCTAAATCCAAATTTCATTGCAGCAAGTCCCTTGTTTGTCGACACATTATCAATGCTTGGGCTGAGGTAAAGGTTTTTGAGGCTAGAGGTGTCCCAGTACGCTCAGTGAGCAGCCCCAGGGGTATTGGGGGCAGAATCAGCACCCAAGTCTCCAGCCGTCTGGGTATCTCCAGCGGACGACACGTCAACGAAGCTGTACCCACCACTGTACATGCCCATTCCTGCAGTCTGGTCTAGCCCAGGGTGCCTGGTCACCATCTGTAGACTCTTACATCAGTTACTTCTGTCATTACACTGAATTTGTCTGTTGTGACATTTAAGCTTCAACCTTCACATGCTTCTATGCCCCTTCTACCTATCCCTCACCGCACTCCGTCCCTGTTTTTCTGAGCTGAAAGACGTACAGCATGAAGAATAAAAACAGGAGAACAGACATGGCCTGAAAACCAGGAGGTTTAAGCCGGGTGAGGGGTGGCTTTCGATCAACATCACAATATCTGACAGTCCTTGTGTCTACCAGCCATTTTAATCTGGCAGAGTGAGGAATTATGGGGAGCTCTGCCAGCTCAATCTGGATTACGAACCCCTGGCTAATTCGCTTCAGTTGACCAGCAGAATACGAATTAATCATGAATCACTAAGGTTAAAACCCTAGAATCATGACTAAATAATTTTTACTCAGGCAAATATCTCAATGCCTTTGATAGAGGCTTAAAAAGCCAAAATAAGCTATTTCAGATGTATAACGCTTAAAGCACAGCATGCCAACAATTGAGAATGTAGGTATTCCTGTGCTTAAGATCAAACTAAGACATCAACTCGAAAGCGTCCAACTTTGAGGCCAATCGAATGGGTGCTTCTTTAGTTCTCCACTGAGGTAAATCCAGTCACTGAAGGCAACAGAAACACTAATTCAAAGAGACAAATGTTCAAACAAACATTCACAAAGGGAAAGAAACTTCCAGTGATTCCTGTGAAGAATTGCAAAACAAAATCATAAACCCAAGATATATGTTCTTAGTAGCTTATCTAGCATCCTTACCAGTTAGAGGGAAGTTCTCGAGGTTGAGTAAGGACCAGAGATGGAAGACAGTAGGCACAATGAGAGGAACGTGAATGTGCCTAGTCCTATAAGTAAACTCGAACAATGCCCCCAGCAAGGTCAAAAGGCAGGGTTGGGTGGGGAGGCACAGTTGAGTTGTTTGGGAACAGCAATGGATCCATCGTACACTCGTCAATTGAGCAAGCTAATAGGCCCTGATGAGCATGAAGGAGACAACAATCAGAGTTTGAAAGGCTAAAGGTCACCTGATCTCATAGAAAACACAGTGAAAATTATGTACAAAACATCAAACCAGTCTCTTGTTCTTCAAAGTACCATGTGTCTAACAGAGCTCTGCAGAAGCAATTCCTGGATTGATCAGTTTAACTTTGTCTGTAAGCCCTAATTGAGCCACAAGCCTGCAGGGTTTAATTAAGCAACTCATTACTGACTGCATGACACGAGGGCTGCTGTACTGGCTCAGTGCCTTGCTTCGAGAGACCTGAAAAATCCATAAATCGCTGAGCGTAGAGGGAACGTGCAAATGCCTATGCCAGTAACCCATGATAGCGGCCTCTTATTTTATGCACTCAAGCAAAATCTCTTTCCACTCAGATCCTCAAAAAGAGTTCTTCAGGACGTTCTTAGTGATAATGTGAGGTCCTTTTGGCACTGGAAAGAAAGGGTCTTACCCCAATGTCTTAAAAATCTTGAGGTCAGCATGAGAATGGTTCTTCCTTTCTAAGAGGAAGTGGATGCTTAAGACTCATTGCCCTGGAGGTTTGGAGGAATTCTGTAGTTTAAGTGTATCCCTTGGCCATACCTTCACACACACAGGCTGAGGATAAGTGGAAAATTCTGTTGCCTCAGGTCTCGGTCACACCGCTGCGGACTGGCTTTTGTCCCTGCTCTAAAAGCCTTTACGCCACCCCTCTCACCCAGGCCTAGCTAGAGTCGGTAATGGAAAATTTCGCCTGACCCTCCATTTGGTTGCAGTGAGAGCTTTCAATAATGGGACACCCCTGCAGCTAAAACCAATAGCTTCTGACATCAATTTCAAACGGAACATTCAGGGTGGAACTGTCACCTTTATGCTGCATAAACAACCTTGTTAATTCACAGATGTAAAACATGCAAGGCCATGTAATGTACAAAACATAATACTTTGCATAAAGGAGAAATATACATGTGTGCTACATCACTGATATAGTGAATACCGGTTATTAAAAGAATAGTTATACAAATAAAAAATGAAAATTCTTTCATCATTTACTCACTTTCAAGCTGTTATAAACATGTGTGACTGACTTTCTTCTGTGGAACACAAAATGTAACATTTTAAAGAATATTTGGAGATATTAAAAAGTATCCATTCACAAACTTTTATGTGTGTCTAAAGAGACCACTGATGTCAAACAGGCACCATATTTGTTTTGAGAACTAGGGCCAGATTTTCATAAATCACAAATTAACTTTGCTGTGTTTGTCATTTAGACCACCTTTATGATACTTTTATGGTGGTTTTATACCTATTCACTTTTTGTTATGTGAAAAAAAAAGTAGCAGGTTACTCTTCAAAAATTCTACTTGTGTGTACCACTGAAGAAAGTAAGACAAGAAAGCATGTCAAAGCAAGTACTTTAGAGTGACATTTGTGTGAATTAATGACAACATAGTTTTTATGTTTTGGAAAACTATTCCTTTGAGGGACTCTTTCATTATTTCCTTAAACTCAAGCACAAAAACATCAAAGCCAGGCTTGGAGAGAGACATTTCTCAAACCCTTTTGTTTATGAATACTTCAAGGTATTTTTCCTATTATGTGGATATGAACGCAACATAAAATGCATTTGTGTATTTATGCAACTTCCCTTCCAACTTGTTCATGTGTCCCTTTCTTGCTCTGTCTCATGAGAGAAAGGTTTCTCATATTCCTATCAAGAATCACAAACCAAGCAATACACAAAACAAACAGAAACGAACGTGTTTTTGAATAGGTCATATTTTTGACCACACCGACTTTCATAGTATGGGTGAAAACAGTTGAAACATTCTTCAGAATATCTTCCTTTGTGTTCCACAGAAGTCAGTCAGTCAGTTAAACATCTTTGGAACAACAAGAGGGTGAGAAAATTATGAACATTTTCACTTCTGGGTGAATCTTTTTAACACTGCTGAAATCTAACAATAAAGAGGAGATGACAACAGCTTCCCTATGTTATAAACATTTATTCTGTGTGTGTAAAGTTTTGAATTTAGCATAAAGACTTGCAAAGACGACATGCAAAGACGAAACCTTGAATCTATTGTGGATGCATAGCAAGAAAGGCACAGAATGCAAGCTGCTCTCCAAAGGCAGTTTATTCAGAGACAAGCAGCAATAAGAATGAATGCAAACACAGGCATATGTGTGTTGCATGGTGTTACTTCTGTTTGCTTTTTTATTGTTTTTATTTTATATATAATGTTACAAAAGATTTCTATTTCAAATAAATGCTGTTATTTTGAACTTTCGGTTCATTGAAGAATATTAAAAGAAATATTAAAGCAACACAACTGTTTTCAACAGCGATAATAAAATATTTATTAAGCACCAAATCAGCATATTAGAATGATTTCCAAAGGATCATGTGACACTGAAGACTGGATTAATGATGCTGAAAATTCAGCTTTGCCATCAGAGGAATAAATGACATTTAAAAATCTATATTAAAAAAAGAACATGCAAGAAACAGGATTAAGAGTGAAAAGGAAAAAAAGAATGTGACAGATTTTGCTCTGTGTTACGGCACTTCTAAAAAGAATACAGGAGTACAAGTAAATAATTCCTGGGGAAACAGTTTTAGAAAGCTTTCATTTAAGAAGCAGGAGTAAATATTTTGACTGAAATTAATAATATAAATGCAAAAGCAGAAGTCAATCGCATAGAAGTGTAATGCAAAATTATAATTTGGTGCTGAGATATTCAGCTATTGTGAATCAGAAGGAAACAGGCAGTGCATATTAATGTAGTCTATCCTCCACTAATGTCTGTTCAGGTCAGATTGGCAGCACCCTATATGGCTCAGCCTTCCTTAAAGCAACGCTTCATGATCCTTCAAACAGCGCCAGTGATTCAGAGAGACCTCTTAGTCTTCTGGGGCTTTCCTTCCTTGCTGTCCTATGCTATATTTTCCTGCATGCACCCTCTGATCCAGAATACAGAGGCTAAACACTACGGCTCATGTGGCCAGGCGCCGAGACCCAGTGACACAGGACTGAAGTGGCAGAGGAAGATGTCACAGCGACTCACTGATAAAGTTCTCCCAGTGTTCTCTTGCCAAACTCCCTCTCCTCATAACCACTTCAGGCTACTCTTTAGAGCATGTATGACTCCTACTGTCTACGCTGTCAATGTTAACACACAATACAGAAAAACAACTGGTGAGCCAAAGTCAAATATCTTTTATAACGGTCGGTCGGACATATAGTCTATATTGCTATCTGACAAAAAAGGACAATAAAATTGAGACTGCAATGCCAGCAAGTAATTGCAAAGGCCTGTAGAACAAGTCTAAATAAATCAGCATGCATTTATCAGTGTCTGGACGTTTTTCTCAGGAGAGTTGTGAGTAAGATATCATCCACACTTTCTGTTGAGAAGGCAAGAATGATTCGGTACTCAGACAGAGTTTTAAGGAGCAAGTTGTTGACTCAAATTTGTATTTTTTATTTTTAAATCTAGAAATGAGGTTGTCTGTTGCATGTTACAGATATTAGGCGAAGACTAATGTTGCAGATATTTGTTCAAAACATTAAAAAGGTAATTGTAAGCTAATTTAAGATAATAACCACAATGTGAAATATAAAGTCGCAATCACAAGAAAGACATAACTGCTAAAAGAATAGCAATTCTGAAAAATAAACTCACAACTGTGAGATATTAAGTCACAATTACGAGAAAAAACACAATAATGAGAAAAAGTTCTAATTCTGAGATGTAAACTCATAATTGTGAAATATTAAGTCACAATTAAGTGAAATGTTAAATTATTATGAGAAATAGTCACAAAAATGAGAAAAATCTGCAATTTCAATTTCAATTGTGAGACAATTGTGAGAAGTTGCAATTACAAGAAAAAAGTCAAAATAATGAGAAATAGATTTGCAATTCTGAGATATAAGCTCGTAATTGTGAGATATGAAGTTGAAATTACAAGAGAATCACAATAATTAGAAATAAAGTTGCAATTCAGATATATAAACTCTTAACTACGAAATATGAAGTCACAATTATGAGTAGTAACAACAATGAAAAATAAAGTTGTGATTCCAAGATAATATATTCAGAATTGTAAAATATGAGGTCGCAATTACAAGAAACAGTCTTCATTTTGAAACCTCACTATATGAGATATTAAGTCACAATTATGAGGAAAAAGTCACAACTGCCTTTTCATTTTTTCCCTCTTGAAGCATAAACAAGCTTGTTGTAGGGAAAATTATATCTGACATTGTATTGCTATGAAAAAGAGAGAAGTGTGAGATTATTAAAGAGTTGTTTTATTCCACTGGTCGCCCTGAATTATTATTTTAAGTCATAACTTCTGTTCAAAACATTTAACAAAGCTTAATATATGATGCTTATGTACAGTACCCCGGGTTGGGAATCACTGAAATATAAGACTGCGAAAAAAAACTGTGCGGTAATATCTGAAAACAAAAGAGAGAGAGAGAGAGAGAAAAAAAAACTGAATGTAGTCATCTCACACTGCTGCTGGTAATAAATAGAGCTGTGTGTGCATATTTATGTATGCAATAACTGAATGTGTCAGGGAACACTGAAAAATATGCTTATATAAATAAGCTTGTGTAGTATGTATAGATCTATAGATCTATAAAATCAAAGACAAATGCCTGCCTTTGTTTTTTGGAGCACTGAGATGAGTGTGTGTGTGTGTGTGTGTGTGTGTGTGTGCGTTTAATGCCCTGCCTTAGAATCAGTCAGGCTGCATCAGCATCAAAGTGAATCATTAGTAGCAGAGGAAAGTATTGCAAAAGCAACCTTGAACAGAAACAAACAATCCATGTTCTGTTGAAAAGCATGGCCATTTAACAAAATACATTCTGCTCAAGACCGGATCAATGTGGCAATCATTCCAGATTTCAAAAAAGCTAAAATGACAAGCAGGGGCGGTTCTGTGGGAGAAGTTTTGTGAGGCTGTTTAAATGATCAAATATAGTGTTTTTCCTTTCACAGAATCCTTAAAACCTCCCACTTCCAGAGCTTTCAGGGACATGACTAGTCCCAGACTATTTTATTTAGATACATAAAGACTATTTGAAAGGTAATTCCTATTAGCCATTATTGCAATTACTTCACCGTGTGCATTTGCAGACTGCTAAACCTCCTTATAAACGATCCACATCACATACTGTGTTTATCGTAGGTGCATTTCTTTTCTTAAAACAACCATGTCTTACCAAAACCATAATTTTTTATGTTTATTATTGCTTTTTTTTTTTTTATTCTGAAGTGTTTTTTTATGGTTTTAATTTTAGTTAATGATAATAACCCTGGTGAGCTGACGAGCACTGAGATGTGTGTGTGTGTGTGTGTGTGTGTGTGTGTGCGTTTAATGCCCTGCCTTAGAATCAGTCAGGCTGCATCAGCATCAAAGTGAATCATTAGTAGCAGAGGAAAGTATTGCAAAAGCAACCTTGAACAGAAACAAACAATCCATGTTCTGTTGAAAAGCATGGCCATTTAACAAAATACATTCTGCTCAAGACCGGATCAATGTGGCAATCATTCCAGATTTCAAAAAAGCTAAAATGACAAGCAGGGGCGGTTCTGTGGGAGAAGTTTTGTGAGGCTGTTTAAATGATCAAATATAGTGTTTTTCCTTTCACAGAATCCTTAAAACCTCCCACTTCCAGAGCTTTCAGGGACATGACTAGTCCCAGACTATTTTATTTAGATACATAAAGACTATTTGAAAGGTAATTCCTATTAGCCATTATTGCAATTACTTTATTTATCCTGACATTTCATGTCACTGTACACACCGTGTGCATTTGCAGACTGCTAAACCTCCTTATAAACGATCCACATCACATACTGTGTTTATCGTAGGTGCATTTCTTTTCTTAAAACAACCATGTCTTACCAAAACCATAATTAGTTATTGTACAACATTCAGATTTTCAATCGACAGGTATGCATTACTAAATTAAAGGGACAGTCCACCCAAAAATGAAAACTGTGTCATCATTTACTCATTCCTAATAATAATAATAATAATAATAAATCAATTATATATATAATATAATATATATATAATATATAAATGTGAAATAAAAAATAGATTCGTTTTATTCATATGATTTTATACATGTACTGTATATATACACATTTCTCAATGTAAATTTAATATGTAGTACACACACACTAAATATAAATAAATATGCACACTAATTAAAATACATGAATCATAAAATATCAAATATATATTTTTCTGGCACATATAAAAATACATTGATAAAAAATAACTAATTTTTTTTTTTTTTGAAGTGTCAATTTGAAGTGTTCCCAATGTTACAAAATCTGAACCACCAGAAATCCTTACAGCTGAGCTCTGTAAGTGAATGCACTGTAAGTCGCTTTGGATAAAAGCGTCTGCTAAATGCATACATTATTATTAAAATAATTATTCCAAACCTGTACTATATGCATTTTTCCATACTATGGAAGTCAATGGGAGCTGAAACGGTTTGGTTACACTCTCAGAAAAAAAGGCACAAAAGCAATCACTGGGGCAGTGCCTTTTCAAGAGGTACACTTTGGTACCTAAATGGTCCATTTTGGTACCTTGAAAGTACATATTAGTAGCTAAAGTGTACATCCCTAAAACATACAAAAGGTATGTTCTATGGTCTAGAGCCTTCACAACCGACAGGAGGCTTTTACAAGACCTCACAGCTCTGAAATAAATGACATGTGAGAAAAATGATGGTGAGTGTCTATGCTGTATGAGAAAGAACTACAACAATCCGCAGAAATATTATACAAGGCTCATCTTGATTTTCAATTTCAGTTGGCTGGCTCATTTTTCTGTACATCTCAAGATCTTGTGTGCAGACGTCCAAACAAGCTTTAAATTCCAATGAGCTAAAAACTGGCAGCAATATGTTTGCATGGTGGTGCTTTTCACATAACAAATCCACAAAGCAGAATTCATATCGGAAAGCAATTTCAAGTTTAGGTAAATATTGCAAGAGGGCATCTGACAGTGACACAGGGCTTGACAATAAGGATGGCCGAATGGCCTGGGGTCAGAGTGAGAGAGATTCGAGGCAGCTGATTGGACTGACTGTCACTTGCCTGATCAGACCAGAGCTGTTTTGACATTTGTTGATCTTGATCTTGTAAATTATAAATCAATTGTCCATCATACACCATAGGTTATCAGCACAAATGTATTTTGTGTGTGTGTGTGTGTGTGTGTGT
>NW_015652285.1:808315-819615 GCF_001515625.1 Sinocyclocheilus rhinocerous | reverse complement strand
ATAACGAATTTTTTTTTTTTTTGAAGTGTTGAAGTGTCAATTTGAAGTGTTCCCAATGTTACAAAATCTGAACCACCAGAAATCCTTACAGCTGAGCTCTGTAAGTACAGAAATAATCCTCGACCTCCAAGATGTAATATGATGTTTTTATGACCGGGCATGTTCATGCACAACCCCTCTGTGCTGCGTTGAGTCATGAATCACTAAAAAACATTAAAAGTGAGCTAGTGTAATGGCAATAATTAGGTCAATTTTCCATTCACATCATGAGCCAATTATAACATGCTTTAGATTTAAAATGACTGCAAAAAGACTTTTACAATGGAGGCACACTATAAAAATCATGTGCCAGAGGAGTCACTGCACTCCGCTCATGCAAATGCATTCTGTAACTAGTAAAACAGTCATTGCAGTGAGCCTGAATGTATCGATTTGCGATGATGTTTACATAAGTTGCATGCATGGTCATTGGCGTCATGCTCTGCATAAATTAAGAGAAGTTCAATTAGTTACGACATCTCTAGATGTGCATGCAAGCAAGAAAAAAAAAATCATCCAAGCTCCCACAAACAAACACAAGTGAATGTGCTCAAGCTGCGTACTATGAATACATGAATACTAAAGAATGACAAATTAGAGTCAAGACCACACAACACACCAGATGGAGTTAGTCTGAAACAGGAGTGAAATAGTCTATCATAAGTCAGGCTTTGACTGCACTGGAAACATTAACTATGACAAACAGGGGACTCCAGTCCCTGCTGAACTGATAATGGTGGCACTGAGATGTTAATAAGAGTAATCTGCATGTGCCCTGCATTCACTCATCCCATAGTCACAGATGGGCTTGCCTTTAATGTGTGCCCAGATGACAAGAAAATAATTTAAGCCAAAATACCCGAAAAGCCAAAAGCATGCAGCCGAGACCGGAAGCACTCCAGCATGTTAACAACACACAAGCCTCTTCATCCATCCTCCCCAGACTGTGTACAATTTTTATGTCTTTTGCGCCATGTTTCTTATATTTTTTTCCCCAAGCAACCTTGACTTTCACAGAGAAACTTCATAAAAAATTAGACGCTTTGAGACAGAAGAACATTTTGCTGCTGTCACTGACTGAGAAACAAACAGAGTTTATGGACATGTGGAGAGCTTGTTGTGAAACATTTTATACTGTTCTGTAGGTTAATTCGCATGAAACCTGTCAAGAACACGTCAAGGTCATATTTCACACCAAATCAAAACAAACAAATAAATAAATTACTCCAGTATTTAGTGTCACATGATCCTTCAAAAATCATTCTAATATCCTGATTTGGTGCTCAAGAAATACTCCTTATTATCAATGCTGAAAACAGTTCTGCTGCTTAATATTTTTAAAGAAAACCATGATATCGTTTGATGAACAGGAAGTACAGCATTTATTTGAAAAACAAATCTTTTGTAACACTGTAAAAACACTTTACTTTAGATCAATTAAATGTTTCCATGCTGAATACTAACCCAAAACTTATGAACAGTAGTGTATAAAAATATTTTGTCACCATTGAGAATGAACATAATCACTGTCACAATACAGAAATGAGATGTTGTGGGAAAATATGCTTAATTGCAGTATTATTTTACTTTGATAGAGAAAAAACTACTGTATTACAGTAATGAATATTTAATGAGAATTACCATCTAGACACATTAAGGCAGCTTACATATTATATAATTAAAAATTAATTTAATTAAAATTAATATTAATATATTCTTAATTGTAATATTATTTAGTATTAATTATTGTTTTAATTATCTAACTACATTAAAATGCTAAAAACAGAATCAAGACATAAAATGAAAACATATTTCTTTTTTCCCTCAATAACTACTGACGTTTCTAGAATCACAAAATGAATTGTGATAATCAATATACCTATATTAACATATATACCCATTTCCCAGTTTTTGTTAATAATATAGTTAAATGTAATATATAATTGAAGCCCCCCTACATAGCATAATATTAACAGAACTATATTACACTATGTAGGGGGGCATCAGGTCAAAAAAGGTTGAGAACCTCTGCATTATGGTAATGAGAATTCGGTGAGAAACTTGTGTTTAATTTAATAACTTAATTAGTTCCGTTTAATGTCACAATCAAAAAGATCCCTGTGACTTTGGGGTGAAAAGTGATCTACACCTTATCTCTGTGTAGTACATACAATAGCTGTGTTATCATGAAAAGACATATGAATAGATTCGTTCACATGACGTGTCAGTGCTGGTTAAAATGGCTCTGCTTTGAGTGCCTGTCTACCAACCAATCCAAAGCATTTCTCAGCATCTAAGCGAAGCCTGTCAGGGTGAGCTCGCCATTACATCGTGACAAAGCGTCAGCATCCCCTTTCGCCACCAGTGTGAGCCAACGTGTGGCACAAGCTCTCGAAGGTTCATGCAAGTTATTTTTAATGCACTATTCCGCAGTCCCTACACTGATCGCCCTTGAGCAAAAGCTGCCAATGTGGCAAAACTACTCGCAATGACAAAGGACAAAAACTCCCTTGAGAGTTCCCTCTGAGGTGTCTGAGACAAGTCGGTGGGAAGGAAATAACTTTGACGCAACATCATGCGCAGGGAGACAGCGGAAACCTCTGGACCTACTCATGGCGACAGATGCAAACACGCATCCGCAATTAATATTCATTATGATAGTTAGCCTAGTTTCTACGCCATTCGCTCAGTCAGAATCAACCAGGCCCTGAACTGCAAGCACAGTCAGCAAAAAAGTCTCGGGTCACACCGGCTAAATATATCTCAGTCAGAATTTCCCATACTACTGCAAATGTCTCTCTCCTTCAGAAACATGCTCATAACATTCAATGGGGAAAAAATCAATCCATACGCTGTGCACTTTGAATTCAGCACAGAAATGAACCCACGTGCTTCAAGGCCTACAACACTCAACGAAAGCTCCCAGCCGAATGGATGTTGATTCATCAATAGATTGCCAATGCAAAAGGTCATCCCATTTCCCATAATGGCATTTCCTGCTCAAAAATGGACCGTGGGCCTGAGAAGAACCTGCAAGAATCAGTTCAGCAAGATTATATGGATTAGAAGGGGTACTAAAGAAAAAGGGCACGGTACTCACCAGAGTTGCAGAAAGTTGTGGATCTCAGGACATAAATGGAAAGATTGGACAGACGAAGAGGGGAAGAGAGCGCAGCTGTGTCGCTGTGCGGATCAGTTCATCAGCCTTTAGACTTCTTTCCAGGTTGATAACCGGCCCATTCTGCAGGCAAAAGGGCAAATCAAAACAACACACTGTGTCGTCATGTCAGTTTATGCCACGTTTGTCAGTCACGCGAGGCTGCCATACGTTACACCTTCACCACATCTCTGTGTAGCGAAAGGGGGTTTGCCTCAAGAGCACGGGTGAAATCACACAAGCCATATGTGCGCTGATTTACTTATCTCATGGTTAACTGAATCTTTCATCAGGAACAAAAAAAAAAAGGCCAAAAACATCGGCTTCTATTTAATGTCAAACATGTCTGTGAATTTTTAACCAAAAAATGTGTTTTGAGATTTATAAAATGGTGTCACTAACCAGAGAGGGATCCCAGAAGTCTCTTGGGTTTTCTCTTCCAGGTCATGTGACCACGTGCTGCCACACTTCCAGAAGACTTGAGAGAGTTCTGTCTGTCCAGTGTACCTCACCTTTTAAAAAGATGTAGAGGTGTGAGGAAACACACAAAAAACAAAAATCCATGTATTTACCGATTTCATTACAATTGAATGAAATCGATGCATTACCCTGAGCAACTCCTTACCGTTTCTTTGTACAGGAGGTTTATTTTTAAATTTGTATTTAAAGGTTTTCTTCTGCTCTTCCAAACCAAGATTCTGCAAGAAAGACAGGGAAAAATATTTGCATATTATTTTAAGTAATAACTAAATGTTGGAGTTCAGTTCCATTCAATTGTGTCTTTAACAATACATATTTGACTAAAAATATTTCTGGTAAAATATTATTTAAAAATATAATACATTGTAAACACAGTGTCACATGTTATGTGAATTTTTACATTGGTTTGAGCAGATGTTATCTTTGTCATGCCCTTGGGTGACTCAAAAAACAAGAGGGGCTTTATTTGGACATATTTCAGATTAAATTTTCTACGAGAAATGTTTCAAATCAAATATGCAGAAATTGGTATATTAAATTTAATACAAACAAATAAAAAATATTGTTTAGTATTATAATAATGCTTATATTATTGTATAATAGCATAGCCTGATCTCGAAGTTAATACTGTAATTTATAGAAATAAATCCATACATTACAACACAAGTTACAGGAGCTCAAAAGGCAATACATAACAGGAATGGTCTGTACTGATTGTTCCAGATTTTCATTCTATGTCTCACATAGAAAATTGCATAATATGAGCTTGCAGAAAAGTTTAGATTTTTTGATACATATTATTGTAATTATGACCATCTCTTACATCAGTGACTGCACTGCCAAATACAGTCTTCAACTCTAAGCAATGAGAAATTCCTTCAAAAAGACAAGGAGACGTTTATCAGTAAATGAACGTCTGTCTGTGTGAAAAGTGCTCCCTCTAATGGTCATCTTTTGCATTGTTTGACAAGACTGTGATGAATGTGTTCTCTGGCTCGGTGTGACATAAGAGTTTATCAAATATCTATTGAAAAACTGAAAGCTCAGACTTAATTTTGATCGGATGAGCTGCCTTCAAACTGCGGTAAAATGTCATAAACGCACATTCTATATTAATTTAGCATGTTACTACATTAATCAGAGTTTCAGTCTTATTACCACAGGATCAAACAACAGTATAACTAGTAAGATATATTCGGCCTGACAAGCCATGGTAGAGAAGGAAAGCCATTAAAATATCCCCTAAACCAGGGCTGTCCAAACTCGGTCCTGGAGGGCCGGTGTCCTGCAGAGTTTAGCTCCAACCCTAATTAAACACACCTAAACCAGCTAATCAAGCTCTTACTAGGCATAGAAACTTCCAGTCAGGTGTGTTGAGGCAAGCTGGAGCTAAACTCTGCAGGACACCGGCCCTCCAGGACCGAGTTTGGACAGCCCTGCCCTAAACAGTATATCAAAAATGCTGAACCTTGACCTGTCTCAGTGTACTGAAAAACAACCTGCAGTACTTAGGAAATACTGCCATCTACTGGCAAAATCAACTACTGACACCTCCTGTCAATCATTTTCCAGTTTGATGACCATTCTGGAAAAAAGGGGACATGAGGACATCTCCACATGTAATGTGTTGGCAGAAGAAAATTGCCAAGTCTGGACTCAGCTGGTCCGAAAACCAATCTCCAGGACCGAGTTTGGACAGCCCTGCCCTAAACAGTATATCAAAAATGCTGAACCTTGACCTGTCTCAGTGTACTGAAAAACAACCTGCAGTACTTAGGAAATACTGCCATCTACTGGCAAAATCAACTACTGACACCTCCTGTCAATCATTTTCCAGTTTGATGACCATTCTGTAAAAAAGGGGACATGAGGACGTCTCCACATGTAATGTGTTGGCAGAAGAAAATTGCCAAGTCTGGACTCAGCTGGTCCGAAAACCAATTTAGCCAATTTATTTAGGGGCTTCAAGCGGATACAGATAAAACACTTCGGCCTTCAGCCTGCGAGCGATTGTGCAAACCAGAAGTTAATCAGTTCCTCTAAAGGCGCTTACAATCTGATCTCCTGTTTGACATGGAGCCACTTCAGAGGGTCCCTGAGATGAAATTCTATAATGATGTAGACGAAATTCAGCACAAGGGCTCGACACACAAATCACACTGTATTAATGTTTAATGATCTTTAAAAGCTTATATTCCTTTTTTTTCTCAGGGTCCCGCATCCCAGCATTTACAGATTATCACCTGACCCCTACTCAAGGACTGTCCCAATGCGATGGCAAACACACATCAGTGAGATTAAAGATCTCTGTTGTGATGGCGGTTACAGTGCTCAAAAGATCCATAAAACCGTCTCGGGTTACACATGTACCCATGGTTCCCCGAGAGGGAACGAGACGCTGCGCCCCCTAGGAGGCTGCATTCCCCATTGTGCCCCCTAGGGGGCGCAGCGTTGGGTCCCTAGAAGGGGAACGTCTTGGGTTACATATGTAACCATAGTTCCCCGAGAGGGAACAAGACGCTGCGCCCTCTAGAGGGCACATTGGTGAATGCAGCCTCCTAGGGGGCGCAGCGTTGAGTTCCCTAGAAGGGGAAACATAAGTTATCTCCTTATGACACAGCCCAGAGAGCCAACCATATTCACGCTAGGCACGTGCACTAGTCCTCACCATCATCCAGGTACATATTTAACAAGGCCGCTGGACTCCTTTGTTAAATATTATGCACGGTGACTGAAGCAGAAATGATATCAAAAGAAACACATATGGCATACGCGTGTTTACATTTGCTTTTCCTAGTGGCGATATTTCCTATGAACTGTCTTTATAATATATTTACAATTTTTCCAATACTGTAGCAGTCACTCAAATCTTTTTTTCTACCATCAATGAAATATTAATAAGATCTAAACTATTTATATTGTGAGCATTAATAATGAATTACAGCCCTTTCAACATTGTGCTTCAAAACGTAATATCAAGCCAGAGAGGAAAGCAGATATTTTTCCATTTTCATTCAGCCGGGGGCTTATAAATTAAGAGGGTCCATGCTTTGCAACATATTGTAAAAGCACCTAATGCATTAATCAAATAAGTAAATTTTTGTGGGCGCTCAGAAGGCAATAAAGCCAGAGCAGCACAAAACAGCGCTATTGAAATGTGTTTAAGCGTTTCATTATTTTCATTTACTAATAAATAAATGAATCAACTTGGAGACACTTCACTGGCTGTAAAATTGTAGAATCAAATGACATTTTCATGGAGACGTTAAAAGGGGGAAGATCTCCACAGGACCCTTAACCCTGTCATGGAAAGAGTCAGCTCACTTCTGCTGGTGTGCAATTTCATTAACACTTACATGCAGGTAGTCACTGATTTGCAAAGGAATCTCTCTGAAATGCAGGTCTAATCAATCAAACGTCTCCATTAATTTCAGCCGGGGCTGTCGCTTGAATTCACAGGTCCTCGGATGAAATTTTTATGGGTGGACCAAAGGAGGTTTATAATACCTGAAGAAAGCTTTCCGTTAGCTTTCCCATTCATCTCAATGACAGATGTTTGGCTGGTGCAAGACCCCCCGGAAGTATGCAATGAATGGCCGTCAATGGAAAAATATGTAGATACAGCATCTACTAATATAATAACCATTTTAATTATATGTGATTATATGGTTAGTTGGGTATTATTATTTGCATTGTTTTACCCCACCAGTTGAGAAGTACTAAACTATACCATTTAGCAGTGGTTCTCAAATGGTTCTGCTAAATTTCTGTAAAATTCAACATTAAATATTTAATTAAACATATTATTATTATTATTATTATTATTATTATTGAAGAATCTAAATAATATATAATAAAATTATTAATATAAATTATATAAATATGTATATATAAATTGTTTTAAAGATATAAACTTAATACAAATATTTTAATATTTTGTACAATTCAACATTAAATATATGATGATGCTGATGATGATGATGATAAAGAAAAATCTAAATAATTTACATTTGTACATTAAATATTTAATTAAATATAGTATGAAGAAGTTACATATTTACATAATGTACACTTTTTATATTAACATAATAAAAATAATAATATTTTTTTTTTAATAAAAAATAACATTTTATAAAATGTATATTATTCTTATATTTCCCTGATCTCTGTGACACAGGCAAAACAGACCTTTGCCCCATTTTTGGATCTCGACCCACAAATGGAGAAATACTGCTGTATAAGGCCTTAACGGACCCCCCTCGTCATAGCTTTCCCCCCAGATGACAGACCTGATTTAAAATAAAATAAAATAAAAAGAGAACATAAAATCCACACAGAGTCAACCAGGAAGAAAAATAGACAGTAAATAAGATGTTATTTTGATATATTACTGGATCAATTTCAATCACAGTATTTAGCTGACACAAAACAACTTCTCAGTTGAACAATCACTTTTTTGTGATACCGGGACTATACATCAAGTGTAAATTCTCCCAGAAATATTACAATTGTTGCTAACTGTATGCCACCATGCAATGAAGAAAACACTGATGAACGCGTTTTTTTTGACCATGCAATGAAAATAATGCGGGCGTGATGTGTGAGACAGTTTGGCGGTTTGCTTTCTCATGACAAGATGCTTTGAAAGTCAGTTTGAAAAGTTGAGCAAGGTTTAACAGCGAGCTGCAGTTTCAGCAGCCCGAGCACAGCTAATGGAGTCGACCAAGTGCGGAGGGATTACACAGGAACAAAACAAGTCAAGACGCAGTAAGCATAATGTTAGGAGAACTGCTTATGTGTAGAAACAGTCTGACAGGGCTGTGAGAGGCTGTCAGAGGCTGTCACTTACACACAAACACCCAGCAAAGGAGCTTATCGAGGAACCTTTAAAAGCATTTCATCAACACCAGCTTGTACGACTTTGCCACCTCTTCTCATTCTATGCAATACAAACCTGTTCAAAATGCAGATATTATTGCATAATCATGCCTTGAGTAACAAATATAGAATACAATATCGCTACTGTTCACACAAATGACTTTCTAGGTATTATAACTGTAAGATTCAGTAAACAAGAGACTTATTGTGTGGGTAAATGAAAAATAAAGGCACCTAAAAATGCATTCATGCTGGTTTCACTTATGAAGCACTGATAACAAATTCAATTTTGTTTTTTAATCTAATAACTTTAAATATGCCAAGTGATGTAACATTCAAGAAAAAAGTACAAAACTGGCGTGTAAGAGCTGGGCAATAATATAATTTACATTTTGCAATGATATAAACAATCAAGCTGGTGAGATTTGCTATATAGTATATATTGCCCTACCCGAGTATACTTGCGACTTGACTTGTAATGTTTAAATTTATGTACATGCCAGCTACATTCTCTGTGACACAGGCAAAACAGACCTTTGCCCCATTTTTGGATCTCGACCCACAAATGGAGAAATACTGCTGTATAAGGCCTTAACGGACCCCCCTCGTCATAGCTTTCCCCCCAGATGACAGACCTGATTTAAACTAAAATAAAATAAAAAGAGAACATAAAATCCACACAGAGTCAACCAGGAAGAAAAATAGACAGTAAATAAGATGTTATTTTGATATATTACTGGATCAATTTCAATCACAGTATTTAGCTGACACAAAACAACTTCTCAGTTGAACAATCACTTTTTTGTGATACCGGGACTATACATCAAGTGTAAATTCTCCCAGAAATATTACAATTGTTGCTAACTGTATGCCACCATGCAATGAAGAAAACACTGATGAACGCGTTTTTTTTGACCATGCAATGAAAATAATGCGGGCGTGATGTGTGAGACAGTTTGGCGGTTTGCTTTCTCATGACAAGATGCTTTGAAAGTCAGTTTGAAAAGTTGAGCAAGGTTTAACAGCGAGCTGCAGTTTCAGCAGCCCGAGCACAGCTAATGGAGTCGACCAAGTGCGGAGGGATTACACAGGAACAAAACAAGTCAAGACGCAGTAAGCATAATGTTAGGAGAACTGCTTATGTGTAGAAACAGTCTGACAGGGCTGTGAGAGGCTGTCAGAGGCTGTCACTTACACACAAACACCCAGCAAAGGAGCTTATCGAGGAACCTTTAAAAGCATTTCATCAACACCAGCTTGTACGACTTTGCCACCTCTTCTCATTCTATGCAATACAAACCTGTTCAAAATGCAGATATTATTGCATAATCATGCCTTGAGTAACAAATATAGAATACAATATCGCTACTGTTCACACAAATGACTTTCTAGGTATTATAACTGTAAGATTCAGTAAAAAAAAAAGACTTACTGTATGGGTAAATGACAAATAATGGCACCTCAAATGTATTCATGCTGGTTTAATTTCTGAGACACTGATAATAAATTGAACTTTTTTTTAATTTAAATACTCTAAATATGCCAAGTGGTGTAACATTCAAGAAAAAAGTACAGTATTCAAATATTTTTTTCTTACTGTACATATTGAATACAGTCTACATATTCATCTTTCACAACATTTTCAAAAATGTTTTCAAACATATTGTTCAATGTTATTATCAGTAGTAGTAAGAGTGATGTTTTATTTTTACGTTTTCTTAAATATAAGACATTTTTACATTAAACCTCACAAAAATACCAATGTATACATCAATATTAATAACAATATCAAGTCAAGTCAAATTTTTTTGTATAGCGCTTTTCACAATATGGATTGTTTAAAAGCAATTTTACAGAAAATTATTGTGTTAATGTATAAAATATCTCAATATCTTCATGCCTTATAGTCACAATTGGTGGATAAGAGCTGGGCGATAATATAGTTTACATTTTGCAACGATGTAAACAATCAAGCAGGTGAGATTTGCTATATAGTATATATCGCCCTACACAAGTATATAGTATGCAAATAAAATTGGACATACTTATATATTCTACTACATATGAAGAGCTGGCCGATAATACAGTTTTCAATATAGTTTCTGTGACTTGACTTGTAATGTTTAAATCTATGTACAGTACATGCCCGCTACATATTTTTTAATTCTCTTAAGCAGCCATTTACTACCGAATTACACGCCTAATTCAGAGTTTTATGGTATCAGACAATGTACAGTATGTCAGTAATCTAGAGCAAGCTCATTATTTTGCTAAAAAAAAATGAGTATATCCATTATTATTAAATATTTGACACAAACATGGTGGTACATGCCAGTATATTTTCACAGGGCTTGATCTCTTAGCTGTAATTTGTTCAGCACAACAAATAGAAACATGAAATTAATTAGGAAACTGTCTCGACGAATTACCAAATCTCTAAAGGCATCAAAACTAAGGTGTAAATGTATTCCTGAGAGACTGCCTCTAAAAAAAAACTAACAAATGGGATAACATAATATTAAAAATGAAAAATAAAGTGAGGATTTAAATGCTTCAAGAATACCTACTGTAATATTGAAACTCAGTGAGCAAATAAATACAGAAGCTTCATTAATTCTTGAAACCAAAGTATACAGTATAACTTTATTCGTTGTTAATACACACGTTTTTTTTTTTTTTTTTTTTTTCGAAAATGCAATAAATCCATTGAATCAATATAAAAGTTATTTTTCATATTGAAACTGTT
>NW_015652285.1:804485-807573 GCF_001515625.1 Sinocyclocheilus rhinocerous | reverse complement strand
TAAAAAAAAAGTGGAAAAAAAAACCTAAACTTTTTTTTTTTTTTTTTTTTTTTTCAGCAAGGAAGCATTAAAATTGTCAATTAAGTGTCAGTAAATACGCTGTTATTTTGAACTTTTTATTAGTCAAAGAATCCTGGAAAAAAAATATATTATGTTTATATATGTTTTTTATTATATAAACGTTAAGCAGCAAATCATCATATTAGAAAGATTAATT
This sequence comes from Sinocyclocheilus rhinocerous, assembly GCF_001515625.1. Lineage (NCBI taxonomy): Eukaryota > Metazoa > Chordata > Actinopteri > Cypriniformes > Cyprinidae > Sinocyclocheilus > Sinocyclocheilus rhinocerous. The sequence goes on along the minus strand of NW_015652285.1, from coordinate 807,356 downwards.
TTGAAGGATCATATGACACTGAAAACTGGAGTGATGGCTGCTGAAAATTCAGCTTTAACATGGTAAAAATTAATAAAACTTTAAAATATATTAAAGAAGAAAATAGTTATTTTAAATTGTAATACTATTTCACAATATTACCAGTTTTATTGTATGTATGTATATATATATATATAGAGAGAGAGAGAGAGATAAAATATATTAAAGAAGAAAATAGTTATTTTAAATTGTAATACTATTTCACAATAGAGTTATAGTGTGGGTATATATATATATATATATATATAGAGAGAGAGAGAGAGAGAGAAAGAGAGAGAGAGAGAGAGAGAGAGAATACAAGCCTTGGCGAGCAGAGACTACATTCAAAAACATAAAAAACTCTTCAATAGTAGTATAAATACTAAAACACATTAACAAATTAATGGACATTTCATTGTGCGAAGTAAGAAAATAATGTAACAAAGTTAAAAGGTTTAATTTAATATGAAAATGGCCAAAACCATCCTCACAGCCACACAAACAGAGTCTTTCCTCATCCCTCTCAATGTGCTCTACATGCAAGTAAGATAAAAGGCTTGTGCGTTAATTTTCAATAGCTGTATCTGCTATCCGGACACACGCGTAATACCCAGACGAGCCATTATATTTTATATGCCCTTGGCATTAATTGAGAGCTAATGGCATTTCATAGATATCCTTTATTTGACCCCTTTTGTGCTGAGCGGCTTTTGTATACTGCGGTTTGTGCTGAGCCTCAGACAAGATTCAGTCCCCCAGAAGCCCCTATTCCACCTGGGTATCTTTGCCTGAGGGAGACAGTTGTCCCATAATACCCTTCACAGTGTGTGTGTTCTTAACATATGGGTAGGGATCTTCTGAAGTCGCTCGCACAATCTGTGAAAGGGCAAAGCTAAGGACTCAGGCCAAGAGCCATGCAGAAGAATGCTATGAAATACTGCTGTAAAACACAGAGCATGAAGGAAGTGGCCGCCCACACAGCAAAATATTACTTATGGTAGTGTTCATAATTATGGTTATTGATCATTGAGAGCTAAACTGAAAAGTTCAAATGCTTAAATGTGCATCTCATTCCGTCAATGTAACTGCATTTGACTACAGCTGATTAATTATATCATTGCAGCAACACAAACTGACATGCTTGTTTAGTTGAAATGCATATGGCATCATTTCATACACACTGCAATCACTTGGGCATTCAATTCTTAAATGTATAATTAAAAAACTATCAAATAATTTACCTACCCTTGTGCTGTTTCAAACCCGTATTGTTTTCTTTCTTCTGTCAAACAAAAAAAAAAGCAGATGTTTGGCGCGATGCTTTCACTCTGTGGTTTTCCATACAATGAAAGTGAATGGGGGTTGTCAAGCTCTAAAACTGACAAAAAAAAGTACCATAAAACTCAATAAAACTAGTATACACTGAATGAATCACATGCTATATCACAAGCCTCATGAAGCCATATGATAGATTTATGTGAGGAAGACACCAAAATAAGTCGCTATTCACAAATGTCCTATAACTCTAATCTTATTTGTAAAATTTCCAAAGAACCAAAGACTTAAACTACTTCAGTCTGTGTGCAATGAATTTATTTAATACACGAGTTTCACAATTTGAGTTGAATTACTGAAATAAATGAACTTTTCCACGACATTCTAATTTATTGAAATGCACCTGTAGGTATGTGATTAAATATACACACACATATTTTTATCAGGTCAGTGATATATATACCTTGAGAAGAGTGTGTGTGTATGCATGTATACAGTGGGTATAGAAAAGAATCACCCACCTTTAAAATAATCACATTTTGTTGCTTTGCAGCCTGAAATGAAGATGGACACAGTTTTTGTTTTATCCAGCTGTATTTACTTTGTATTTATAACATCCAAGTCAAAGAAAACACCAACATCTCAGAAAAACATAAAAAAATAAAATAGTTGGAAAAAGGATCACCCCCTTGTCAGTATTTTGTTGAACCACCTTTTGCTTTAACTGCAGACTTTAGACTGTTGGGATATGTCTTTGTCTCTACTAACTTTGCACATCTAGACTTTGCAATATTTGCAGACTCTTTGCAGAGCTGCTCAAGCTCAGTTCAATTTGATGGTGGCCGTTTGTGGACTGCAGTCTTCAAGTCATTCCACAGATTTTCAGTGGGGTTTAAGTCTGGGCTCTGACTAGGCCATGCAAGGACATTCGCCTTTTTCTCCTTTAACCACTGTGTGCTCAGTTTTGCTGTGTGATTTGGGTCATTGTCATGTTGGAAGGTAAACATTCTTCCCATTGACAACTTTCTGGCAGAGTGCAGCAGATTTTGACAGTATTTTGTCCCATCCATTTTTTCTTCTATTCTGACAAGTGCTCCAGTCCCTGCTGCAGAGAAACACCCCCATCACAGGATATTACCACCTCCATGCTTTACTGTAGGAATGCTGTTATTTAGATGGTGAGCTGTATTTGATTTCCGCCAGACATATTGTTTGGTGTTGAGGGCAAATAATTCAATTTTAGTCTCATCTGCCTCAGAATCTTCAAAGTGCGTTTTGGAAAAGCTCAGTCGTCACTGCATGGAATCGTTCTTTTGAGCCGGTTCTCAGGAAGTAACCGGTTGAGCCGGTTCACAAATCGAACTGAATCAAACTTCAGTTCCGGATTGATGACGCAGGACGCACAGCCGAAGTAGCACATCCAACTCAAAAAGAACCGAATGAACCGGTTCAACCAACTGTTGAAGTTTGCCGAGGATTACCGTGGACTCAACAAGAACCGAATGAGCCGTGGCGAAGTTTGCCGAGGATTACCGAAGATTCTGATGAGTGAGTTGACGATACTGTGCAAGCCTGAGG
>NW_015652285.1:798651-804158 GCF_001515625.1 Sinocyclocheilus rhinocerous | reverse complement strand
TTTGCCGAGGACTCAACAAGAACGGAATGAGCCGTGGCAAAGTTTGCCGAGGATTACCGAGGACTCAACAAGAACGGAATGGGCCGTGGCTAAGTTTGCCGAGGATTACCGAGGACTCAACAAGAACGGAATGGGCCGTGGCTAAGTTTGCCGAGGATTACCGAGGACTCAACAAGAACGGAATGGGCCGTGGCTAAGTTTGCCGAGGATTACCGAGGACTCAACAAGAACGGAATGGGCCGTGGCTAAGTTTGCCGAGGATTACCGAGGACTCAACAAGAACCGAATGAGCCGTGGCGAAGTTTGCCGAGGATTACCGAGGACTCAACAAGAACCGAATGAGCCGTGGCGAAGTTTGCCGAGGATTACCGAGGACTCAACAAGAACCGAATGAGCCGTGGCGAAGTTTGCCGAGGATTACCGAGGACTCAACAAGAACCGAATGAGCCGTGGCGAAGTTTGCCGAGGATTACTGAGGACTCAACAAGAACCGAATGAGCCGTGGCGAAGTTTGCCGAGGATTACTGAGGACTCAACAAGAACCGAATGAGCCGTGGCGAAGTTTGCCGAGGATTACTGAGGACTCAACAAGAACCGAATGAGCCGTGGCCGAGGATTACGAGGATTACCGAAGATTCTGATGGGTGAGTTGACGATACTGTGCAAGCCTGAGGCGTGTATGCTTATTATGCTTATTATGACTGTTATTAACTTACATTTTATTAAAACCTGCAAAAACCTTTCTGTCGAGTGAAGTAAATAATTCTAGAAATTGATTTATGCCATAGACTACACTTTTTTTAATAGTTTATTGTGCATGCATATTATATTTAAAGTTGCTTAAGCGAAATCAAGGAGGCGTTTGTGCATCAATGTCTGTAATGTGCGCTGTAGGTGTGAAACTTTTAGGAATCTTATCCAAGTTGTAGGCTTGTCAGTATTGATCAGCCAGTCGTATCGGAGGATCCGCGAATGAAACTGTGACCACAAACTCCATTAACTTAAGTGAATTATATGGCAATAATCATGCTTTCATACAAATAACTTTATTGTTGAATGATTCAATATGTGTTGACACAAATAACTTATTTGAATTTTTCATTGATACAACATGACACTGAGTTGCTAGAAAAGAAATGTGTAGAGACGTTATTGCTTGATGACGTCAGGAACCGCTGAATCTGCTTTTTGAACCGGTCCAATGAGCCGAGCTGTCCGAAAAGAACCGGTTCGCGGAAATGAATCGGACTTTGCATCACTATTGCATGTGGCCTTTCTTGACCAACTATTTTTTTTCTGACATGTTGGTGTTATATCTTTCACTTGGATGTTATAAATTGTACATACAGTTGAATAAAACAAAAACTGTGTCCGTCATCATTTCAGACTGCAAAGCAACAAAATGTGATTCTTTTCTATACCCACTGTGTGTGTGTGTATATATATATATATATATATATATATATACACATAAATATATAGGAGCTTGACAGTCTCTTGCCACCAGTCATGATCACTACATGAAAAACAAAGGAGTCAACATTATGCTAAATTTTACATTTTGTGCAGAAGAAAGAAAAACCATACAGGTTTATGACCTGAGGGTGAATAAATATGCATAAACATAGAAGATGATACATAATATCAAATACATAAAGTATTTACTCAGACGTGCATATACACCATCGTCCAAAAGCCTGGAGTCAAGTATTTTTTTAAAGAAATTAATAATTTCATTCAGCAAAGATGCATTCAATTTATCAAAAGTGACAGTAAAGACTTTTACATTGTCACAAAAAAATTTATTTCAAATAAATGTGAATCTTTTGCACTTTATATTCATCAAAGAATCTATTAAAAAATTTATTATAAATACATTAAAATAGAAAAAAGTTATTTTAAATTGCAGTAATATTTCACAATATTTATGTTTTTACTGTATTTATTTTAAATTAACTAAAGTTGAAAAAGTGAAAACGCATAATAGGACCCCTTTAAAGGTTTTACTGTATTTTGATCACATAGTATTGGTGAGCATAGGAGACTTCTTTAAAAAACATTTAACAGACCCCAAACTTTGTATATGCGAGATATGTGAAGTCTGCATATACAGTATGATCTTATAGCTATTCAAAAGTGTTCAGTTAACACAGAGAAATGTGAAAGACTGCAAATTAGCTTTTAAAATAGACAGGAAGGGAGACGTGCAGAAATGTTTGGCAAAACGCTTGACACTTTCACACCTTTATGATTGGAGAGGTTCTCCTTTAAAGGCTTTTAAGTCTTAATCCAACAAAAAGGCTCTAGCAGAAATCCAAAGCTCTGTACCTCCCCCATCCAGAGAAAAACCGATAGCGATATCATGTGCTTTACCTTCGCTGCTGAGGTTTTATTGAAGTGAGGGATAGCGTTGTTTTGAGGGGAATTAGCCGATAGATCAAATCCCTCGACCTCGTGGGAGAAATCACAGAGCTAACTAATCTGCGGCTCAGATTTTCCTGCAGGAAGCAGATTGAGTCTCAACTTGTGATGTGCTGTTTAAAAAATGACAGAAATCAAACAGATCCCGTTAATTACATTACACCTAAATTACTTATGCATCGGCCACACTTTTAAGTTAATATCTTGTACTTTGGATGAAATCCTGCTCATCTGGTTCGAGTAAATATTTCCAGCAGTCATCACTGCAGATAATATATGGGTTTAATGTGTCAACAGTATCATATGGCCCTACTCTATTTAAGTCTTCTTCTTGCTTTAATATTTCAAATCATTATTGTCTTCTACAGTTATGTGGAGCACAGCATAAAGAATCAATATTAGCTCTACACTGATCTTAACAATGACAAAGCAGTATGTAAGGGTATATTGACTAAGCCTTTATTCACAAAATAAGATAAATGCCTACCTAATAAGTATCTTAAAACTTGCTAACCCACAGTACTTTGTTTAACTGTTTCAGGCAGATCAGAGAAACCATAAGCTCAATATTTGGCTAAAGCCAAACACACAGCATTTCTCTTTACTGATGTGTAAGAGTGGCCGATAAAAAACTTCATATTTTTAAATAAGAAGAGAAATATACTTAATAATAAAAGTAATAATAGTGTGTGTTTTTGTGTGTTTGTTTGTATGTATGTATAAAAAAATAAATTTTTGTACAGTATGGGAAATATAATATAAATATTTACACACACATTACCATTCAAAAGTTTGGGGTAAGATTTTTTGCTAACACTTTACAATAAGGTTCCATTAGTTAATATTAGTTAATGTATTATCTTACATGAACAATACATTTATTACAGTTTTTATTCATCTTTGTTAATGTTAGTTAATGATAATACAGTCGTTCATTGTTAGTTCATGTTAATTCACAGTGCATTAACTAATGTTAAGAAGCACAACTTTGATTTTAATAATGCATTAGTAAATGTTGAAATTAACATGAACTAAGATTAATAAATGCTGTAGAAGTATTGTTCATGCTTAGTTCATGTTAACTAAAGTAGTTAACTAATGTTAACTATTGAACCTTATTGTAAAGTGTTACAGATTTTTTAAAGAAATTAATACCTCTATTGGACAACAAAGCATTAAATCAAAAATGACAGTAAAAGATATACTTATATTGTTACAAAACATTTCGATTTTAAATAAATGCTGGTCTTTTGAACTTTCTATTAATCAAAGAATCCTGAGAAAAAAAAGTATCACAATTTCCACAAAAATAATAAGCAACACTAAATCAGCATATTAGAATGATTTATGAAAGATCATGGGAGAAGGAAAGAAGACTGGATTAATGGCTGTTGAAAAGCATCACAGGAATAAATTCCATTGTAAAATATAAACATAATAATATATTAAAATATATTTTAAATTGTAATAATAGTACACAATATTAACATTTTTACCGTATTTTTGTCTATTTTTTTACGGTGACTCATTGCTGCCACACACATTATATTTTCCACTCAATTATGTCATTAAAATGACATCTTTTCTCGTAATAACGAGATGTTATGTGGTTAAAACGACAATTATCTCGTTAAAACTACATATTTTCTCTTAATAACAAGATGTTATGTCATTAAAACAATATCTTTTTCTCGTTAAAATGACATATTTTCTTGTTAAAACAACATATCTTTTTCTCGTAATAACGACATATTATATCATAAAAACGATATGTTTTTCCCATCATAGAAGATATTATATATGGTTACATTATGTGAGTGAGGCGATTGTCCGCGCTGCTGTCCTGAGATAAACGATCTGCACACTGCTGAAGTTACTGCAGGAGGGATAATAGAAATACACGGTTTTAAATGTATTTGTATGTAGAATCTTTGATTCAATTCACTGAAACACAGTTTCAACCGACTCACATCATGCTGATGTCCAAATTAAACACTCTATTCAAACATCACAGTCAATGAAACATCGTGAAACTAGTCAAATGATGCAGTCTTTAGGTAACTAGATGGACATTTTAAAAAAACACATCAGAGAAACTGTATAGTGAAATTCACACAATATTGCCAGCAGAATCATCTTAATTATACTGTGAATATTTTATATATCAGGCAAATCCTCCTGAGGGCAAATATAAGGACACAGAATTCAGATTTTCAGATTTACATACAGTACACCGCACAGAGCTGAGAGGAAACTCGTGCCTCTTTCCTCAATCTGTGCATCCCCAGAACACAGCACCGTTACTGCTGACTTAGCTGCGCAGATGCTTCGCAAGAGCGAACGGCATCGGCTCAGGAAAGTGTGTCAGGCAAGCATATTTGTTATAGAGAGGGGCAAGCCAAGAGCTATCCTGAACAGCCGACAACGAAAAAAGACCCAAGGTGAACCCGCAGTCAAAAAAAAGCCGATGTTTACAGGTTTAAGATGGTAAATGTCACTCAGGAGTTCATTTCGGTGGCTAAAAAAGACTTTTCATGCAGCAGGTCACACCTTTCCCCTCACACCCAGCCCCGCTGGGTTCAATCTGCCCATCTCCGCGGTCACAACACTCTGGATCGGAGGCCTTGCCAGGGCGCAGGTGGGAGGGCATCAACAGACACCGAACACGAGGCAGAGCTTTTACTAAAAGCTCCAGAGGCTCTAGATTTTATTAGAACGCATTTGAACGGAAGCGGCCTTCCTCTCTCTCCTCCTCACAACGTTGCCGATCACTCTCCATCCGATAACAGGGGCGAGGCCGCTGAGAAAATGCTGCATCATTCATGGTTGGGCGTCTCCTCGCGTCACGCCATGTGACCCGCTGACACACTCCCATCTTGTTGGGGGTTGGGTACGAAGGCAGGCAGGAGCATGGTAGGAGAACCTGACCAAAGCCTCGTGCCATACTGACACTCAGCGGATTATGTCTAAATAAAGCCTCAGCACTGCATGAATCACTCTGTTACTGATCCCATTGCTCAATGAGAAAGGAAGAGAGGAAGAGAGAGAGAGGGAGAGAGTAAGAAAGCAATGTAAAAAAAAAAAAA
>NW_015652285.1:744807-798581 GCF_001515625.1 Sinocyclocheilus rhinocerous | reverse complement strand
ATGAAAAAAAAAAAAAAAAAAAGCGAGGGAGCGTGAATGTGAAGTGGAGAAGGCGTTCATCACTGGAGTGCCATGGCTTAGCCTAAGAGGCTGAATAATCAGTGGTTAAGCTGTCAGCCCTTCTCTTGCACCTACCGTGTGCTACAAACTCCCGTGCGCTTTTAATCAAACAAAAACGCTGAGATCCAGCCACGCTGCCAAGACAGCGCTATAAGACAGGCTTCAAAGTCTCTTTAAGACTTATCCTGACATATAATATACCTTGCAGTGCACAGGCACCATATGGCAAACATCTTCTAAAGTCACTGACGTCCAAGTCGAGTTTCAAGTCTTTGAGGTGAAGTGCAAGTCGAGTCTCGAATATCTTTTTAGAACAGGTTTCTACTACAGGTTGGTTTTGTAAACCTTTTTGAAGGGCAAGCAATTTTGCATATTCACATGTCTCTATTCTCATATACAATACAAGTTCGGTTAATAAACCTAGTCGACAAACATTACATTTTTATTATGTTGTTCAATTTAAAGTCCAAACCAAGCCTCAAGACAAAAGTTTTCAAGTAGCAGAGGCTTCTCTAAACTACAGGTTAGTTTTATAAACCTTGTTAAAGAACAATCAATTTAATAAATGTTAGGGCTCAAAAAGGATGGCCTGTTGTAACATTAATATATATTTTTTTCATTTGTTCTTAGAATTACTTAACAACAACAGTTATAATACTAAAATAAAAAAAAGATCAAATATTATACGATTTTATTAAATTAAATGTAATTAAAAATAATAAAATGTTTAATATTTAATGAAATAATGTTCCTTTGTTCATAATAATTTTAGCAACAAAAATAATTAAAATATTGATAATATTATTCTTTAATAATAATAAATTCTAGCAAATATAAAAATATATTGCTAAAATTTGTAGAGATCTGTATTTTGTATTTCAATTCAATTTAAGCCTCAAGTCAGGTGTCTAAGTTGAGTCCTAGACTCAGAGACCCACGGATTTGTGAATTTGGAAAAGCAACGTTTCCCTAAACATTTCCAGAACATCTCCACTATATCACTGGAAACAATAAAAATAAACTTAACATTTAAAAAAAATATATAAAGATTCTTGAAAATATCCAAGGAAAAAAAGCTCATTCCTCTGTGGTAGGTCAACAGAAAAAAAACCTTGTTGTTGAGCCCTGGTCTAAGTGGAATTTCAAGCCAATTGACCATATGCATGGAGCGTTCTTTAGAACTTCCGTATAAAGATAAGACAGCTCGTAAACTTCTGGTGAAGTGTCATTTGATGTTGTGGTATATATAGGTAGAGACCATAGACTGTAAAAAAACATGGACGTAGTGTCCGTGACGTCACCCGTAGGTTTCTAAAGAGCGTTTTTTAAGCTCAAAGTGGGCGGAGCCGGCCGTCGCCAACTTGGCAGCGCGTCACTCCCGGATAATCGAAAATGGGCAAAGAGGCGGAAGCTGGTTGCTGAAACCACGCCCACCTAGCTCAACGGTGGTGACAGCAGCTGCAATCCCCCTGCCACTCAAGTGGCCACACCCTTAATTATGCAGAACTTTAAGGCTTAATATAATTTAAACGGATGAATTATAAACAAATTCACCTCCCTTACAGTTGTCATGAAGGGCAAAATTAGCTATATAGACCAAAATAATTTTTTGAACCAGGCTGTAAACATGTTTTTTTCTGCTGTAAAGTTGGGCATTTTAACATGGGGAGTCTATGGGATTGACTCCCTTTTGCAGCCAGCCTCTAGCGGGCAGTTGACGAATTACAGTTTAAGTCACTTCCATGTTGACTTCACGAGAGAGAGCGGGAGGTTGCCGGGAGGTTTTGCTACTCTGAATTTAGTCTGAATCACTTCATGCACAGCTCTGTTTTTGACATCGACTCGTCAGATGTTTTGTTGCGTCCGTTGCTTTATCACTGTCAATCATAGCAATAACTCGCAGCACAATTTAGCGGATTCACTCACTTAATTTTTTACACTCGCGTTTGTCATTCCTGAAACTGTATACGTACACGTTTGGTCCTCTTAGACAAACAAAACATTTCTTCAAATTGTGAATGGATTATGTAGAGAAACCGAGCAAAGTGTGCTCCCCTTATAGCACAGTTGATTTTGACAGTTGACCAGAAATGCCCGAGCTGGCTCATCTAAAACCAGGAAGTAGCCATGCATACAGTATAGTCAATTAATTTGCAACTCAAGCACAACTTGAGTCCAAGTCTCAGACTAGAATTTCTATCTCTGCCATATAGAAGCACAGAGAGCAGCACACGGTAGGCTAACTATGTGCATTCAGTGTATAGCTTGGACTCTATGACTGATTAAATTGGATCACTGTCTGATTAACAAAAGTATGACCTGACTTAATCAAACAGCCTGCTACATCAGAAGCTTACATGACCCACAGATCTACGAATTCAAACAAGCCTGCAATGTTTCCCTAACCTTTTCCAGAACATCTCCACTACATCACTGGAAACAATAAAAATAGCCACGCCACCCAGTCAAGCATTAAGAACGGCGGCAGCGGGGGGGTCCAGGGCCGGTTCGACTCACTCCTTCCCCATCCCCCCTCAGCTTCCTGGGTCCTGATTGATCTCACGGCCCATCGGCGGGTTAAATTACACTGCAGAGTGGCTTTGCGGAGAGACAAAGGGCCCAGAATTTCACAGGCCATAATTCTTTCCGGGCCTTAACTTTGAAAAGGTGCAGCATTCAATTTCAGCCCTCAGCAACACTTTGCATTCGCTTATGAGTTATGACACAGCCATAACTGCGTACCAATCAGACCAAAGGGAGGATGGGGAGGGGGTAAAAAAAAAACTCTCTGTCAGCACCAAGCATCAGTTATAGCGAAATTTAATACAGTAAATAAAAGCGGCTCATCTTCTGGCTGAAGCTAAAGACGAGCTTGCTTCTTTCCACATTCTACTTGCAGAAAACATTGAAGTAAAGTCGGGTATGAAATGATTTACATGTACATTCATGTTTGGATCTCAGTCCAAAGTGACATCCAGGCTCCCATAGCTTCCTGGCACATAGGGAATGGAGAGGAAGCCCAGGGAATGGCAGAGGCCTTTTGATACTCAACTCTGCCGAACCAGCAACTCGGAAGCCAGGACAGCATGAGATCCGGAGAGAAAAAAAAAAAAACAGTCAAAGCACAAAAAGACCAGCTGCTTCGAGATCATGGGCGTCAGCGGAAAAAAAATGTCTTGTTAGAGAGAATATAATTGAACTTGTCTGGCAAGTAATAGCTTTTCCTAAAACTTCATGCATCTGTTTCATGCTGATGAAAATATACAGTGAGGTAAATATGCAACTGAAACTATTCTCAAGTGGTTTAGGAGATATAAGTCCTCATCGATGACATTTCCAACTTACTCTAGCTTAAGAATCTGCCAATATTTGTAATCATACTATGTGATAAGCACAGCTTTCCAATATAAGTCCACAAGCAAGCAGCTAAAAAAAAAAACACCATGCTAAAATGCAAATCCGGACTGCCTGACAGGAACATTTCAAAACACTCAAGCTGTCGGTGAAACAACTTCGACATCCAAGAACCTAATAGATCTAAAAGTGATCTCACAGTTCTTTATAAGTCAAGCATTAAGGCACGTCTTATTTCTCAGGGGGTGCCGCTATTTGTGCAATGATTTAGAAACAATATAAAATCAGCAATATGAAACCGCTGAGTTGTTTTGGAGTAAACATGAGGGGCAGCTAAAAGTCACTGCACAGAATCATTGAACGTCCTTTTAAAATGCAAAAAGTTTCGATAGTTTAATAATAAAAAAAGAGGGAGGTTGAACGAATGTCTCGATTAGCATAAGATACGCTGTTTGCATCTGAAAACTTTTGATGAAATCCACTTTAAAAGGATTGGCGGGACACAAGATGCCATATAACTAAACAGATCAATGCTAAGTTCAACAAAGTAAGGTAACATTTTTCATTCCTGTTATTCTGTCTGTGTTAGTTGAAGATATGTTTATTGTTTGAACAATCACTCCTTCTTTATTCCGCAGTTGGAAATAGGCCAACAAGGCAGCAAAGGAATAATGGTGTTAATTAAGACACCTGTTCTTCTCTGAATTCACTCACCTAACCAATGCTTTCAATAATGCCAGAAAAATGTGCTCTACATTTCAAAACGGTTTAATAAAGAGAATATATACAGGTATATTGTGCTTGTAAAAAGAGCAAGCATTGGGAATGTAATGCTGTTAATCAGATCGATTGGAAATGTCTTTACTATTGGCCAACCGCTAAAGTGCTGGAGACAAGTTCAAGATCTGTCAAACCATGGGCCGGTATTGATGTTTGCACCACTTCAATCTCACGCAGCACCCGTTCACATCAAAGCACTGAACTGAACAGCAGTTTTTTGTCTGCTGTACTCTGTAGATTCAAATCTGAAATATACTCTATGTAAGTATATTAACACTAATGCTTCTAGCTACTCGATTTCACGCATCAATGAATGAATCCTGGAATGCAAGTCCAAACTTCTACAGTCAGTTTTCTCCTTCAGGTCAACAACTGTCATGATGGAGCAATAGTTTCTTATAAGAGAATCTTATAGACATATTAACAACTCTTTGTGTTCTCAAGGATTAAAATACAAGGATTAAAAATACAGTTTAAAGGGATTTAGCACCCAAAAATGAAAATTCTGTCATTTACTTACCGTCTTGACGTTTCAAATCTGTTTGAATTTGAATTTGAAAAATATTGCTAAGCAAACAGTTTTGGTTACCATTGACTTCCATTGTATGGACAAAAAAACCCACTTAGACATATCTCAAAATATCTTCTGCTATGTTCTACAGTAGAAAGTCAGTCATACAGGTTTGAAATAGCGTGAAGTTGAGTAAATGATGACGGAATTTTCATTTTGGCGGGAATTATGCTTTAAATAGCTCCTTTTTGGATACTAAGGTTTATTACTGCCAGGTTTGCGCAAACATACATGTTAAATGAAAAAAGTGTAATGGCACATTCAAGTCATGTCGCATAGATTATATTAAGGAGTTGATAGCATGTGAATGGCACCACAAAGTCCTAATTATGAGTGGGGAAACTGAATTTTCTTCGAGCCCAGAGTTTCTGAGTTGGGGGTGTGAAAGTGAGAAAAGTTTGTAGTTGATGGTAAATTTGTTAAATGTATACAATAATTTTTTATTTACAATAAAACTAGCTAAGCTGCATGTACAAAATACCATTGTTTTGACCAATTATGAATATTTAACAATTCCATTTACAGCACCTTCATATATTCAGTGAAGTAAAAACATCTGATATGCATTCTTCATTTTGTAGAATTAGAGTTAAAAAACCTTGCTGTATTTCTTGTAGAAAAGGTACATCGCCATCTTATTCTGACCAATGTGATTTGAATGTATCTGACATCGTAATTACAACTTCCCCATTCATAAACTTCCCAGGAGGACTTGAACGCACAGTATTTTTTTGCCCCACTAATTTCAACGAACACTGAATGTTTATAAATGCTTCCTCAAACTATTGGTGGGATCAACAAATCATGCTGCCAAAAACTGAACGAATGTTGGGCTGAGCAAAGTTCAATGTTTACACTTTTTCAGTAAAATCGGACTAAAAAGGGGCTACTGGTGAAAAAAATTATTTGAGAATTTTTAAAATTTGTATGTATTTTAAAAAGTTTAAAACGCATTTACAACAGCGCCACAAACTTAAAACGATTATGCTTAAGTTTGTGGCCCTGTTGTAAATACTTTTTACATTTTCAAAAATAAAAAAAAAATTATGCTAAAATACTTTTTTCTACAAAAATACAAGCACTTGCATTGTGCGTGAATTATGTTTCTGACCATATTAAATGTTTGAATTAACCGTGAATACCTTGTTTAGTCCAGTAGTTACATCATGACATTCGTAATCCTAGATCCACAAAACCATCTGTAAGTTTCCTCAAAACACCGCAGCATTAAACAATTCTGACACACAGAAAATAAACTGCTGCAGGGGTGAAGGACAACACAGAGGAAGCGTGTCAAGCTAAAGTACACACTCGGTTCGCGGCGCGGAGCATCGGTTTTCCAGCGTATCCATAGCTGGTGGGCAATACATCGCTTCAGATAAAGTCTTAGATAGAGAAAGTGGTAAGCACTCTGTGTGAACTGAGTTTGGGCTCGAAAACAGTGACCTCACAGATTCTTATCCCTCATCTCTCTCTGCACGCTTTCCTCTGAAAGGAACTGCCAGAGGGGAAAACTTGAAAGCTAAAGAGAGTGAGGGAGGGTGCGTGAGAAAGAGCGTGTGTGAGAAACAATGACAAAATGACATGCAAAGAGGAAAGAGTGTAGAGAAGCGGGGAAAAAGCACAACAAAGTCACATTTAGGTGCTGGCTTACCTGCACACAGTTCAGAAGACGGGACGGTGAAGTGAGGATAGTCAAAGGGGTTGTGGGAGGAGGGTCCGGGCAGGTTGATCCAGCCGCTGACGGGTGGTCCGGGAGGGAGGAAGGAAGGATGGAGTGGCAGGGAGCAGGGAGACGGGGAGGCCAAAGGGGGGATATGAAGCACTAGTCCTCTTTCTTTCCCTCTTTATCCCTCTGGCACAGAGGCATAGAGGCAGACACCAGTACCTGCAGCCACTCAGATAATAGGAGAGAAAAGAGTGCTCACATCCACACACGCTCCAGCACAGGGAGGAAAGAGAGAATGCCCCTCCCACTCCTTCCCAGGACCCAATCGTACACACACTTCACTGGCAACGAATGGGAGCTTTGGCAGCCGGTGCCATGCCCTAGCCAATAAGTGCAATTGCTCATATCCAGTTGGAATAATTAGTCCGAGAGCAGAGCGGAGCGGCTTCCCTTCTGAAGGACAGACAAACGGGCGCACTTACCCAATAAGTGTGATTTAAGACCGCAACCGACATTAGAGTAATTAGATTGTGCCACACTTAACCTAGCAGAATAACGCTGCATGCTCCACTGCAGAACTGGCAGAGGCGCAGGCTACACGGGAAGGGATTCGGAAAGGTGCAATGATGTTAAGCAGGCAGAAATGTTGCGTATAGAGAAGGAGAAGGAATAACTTTTAACACGGTGATCAATGCGCATGATTATCACACTTTCAGGCTTGGTGCTGTGTCCCATTATTTATAATCCGGGACAGAAACAAAGAAAAAAAAAACTTAGTATCAAAAAATTCCAAATGAAATTCTACATTTTGGCCAAAAAAACATCATAAATTCCTGCTATTTTTTTAAATATTATTATTATTTATTTACAAACCAAACAAAAAATAACCGCACACTTCAGTGCACCTGAATGTCACACAATGTCCTGCACCTGAGCCTTCGGGGGTTTTTTCTGTTTTTGTATTTATGACTTATCTTGACTGTATTTTCTTATTTATTTACACCATCCAAAGAGAAAGGAAAACTTGAAATCGCATGAA
This sequence comes from Sinocyclocheilus rhinocerous, assembly GCF_001515625.1. Lineage (NCBI taxonomy): Eukaryota > Metazoa > Chordata > Actinopteri > Cypriniformes > Cyprinidae > Sinocyclocheilus > Sinocyclocheilus rhinocerous. The sequence continues at coordinate 791,108 of NW_015652285.1, read as the reverse complement.
ATCGACCCCTTTAATATGCCTTTTTTTAGGTCTGGTTATGCGTATTATCACATACTGTAAAATATGAGTTCATTTTATGAACTTATTAAATACAGTTACATATATTCACTACTGTTCAAAAGTTTGGGATACAATTTTTTTGAATGAATGAATGACATTAATACTTTTATTCTGCAAGGATGCATGCATTTGATCAAAAGTGACAGTAACATTGTTTGTAATATTACAAAAGATATCTATTTCAAATAAATGCTGTTCTTTTCATTTTTCCATTTATTGAAGAATATTATATTAAAGAAAAATTCATGGTTTCCACAAAAATATTAAAAAGCAACATAATAATAATAATAATAAAAGTTTCTTGAGGACCAAATCAGCACATTAGAACGATTTCTGAAGGATCATGTGACACTGAAGACTAGCGTAATGGCTGCTGAAAATTCCGCTTTGCCATCACAGAAAAAAAAAAATAATAATAATATTATTTTATATAATAATAGTTTTTTTTAATCAAACTTTTGAACTGTAGTGTTGTTTTAATTGTTTTATGTTTTAATATGCCGTAAGGATGACAGTACATTTTTATTTGGCTATAATACCATTAAACATATCACCTTAATACCATTAAAAATGCACCTAAAAATCAAGTCTGGGGTGGCAAATTTTGCCTGTTAATCAAAAAGTTACTTTTCTTTTCTTTTCTCTGCATAAAACCAAAATCACAGACCCGGAACGGAGCTCATTTCATAAGACCTTTTTTTTTTTCTGTTTTCCAGATCAATACTCTGGCTCAGGTCTTGGCTTGAGAAGTGATCAATGGTGAACTGTTAGAATGACGAATGAAAACCACATCGGCACTATCCCCTTCACAGCAGGAAGAACCGATGTGGGGACAGAGATGTAATAATGTCCTATCAACAACCACAAGGAAGGCACCTCTATATACTTTCAGGATGACAAGGTGGTGCTCAAAGTGGTGAAACTTCTTTTAGCACCCGATTCTGCTGACGTCCGAGTGACCCGGCATTATTTCAGGGTCGAGGCTCCTGAGCCATTCTCGGTTTACGCACTTCTGCTCAGTGAATCTTGTGCAGCGGTGAAATCGATGCACCTATCGATATCATGCATCATAACATGGGCCGATATGCATAATATGAGCAAACACAAACCTATGATGATTCAGCAGGTGTTCGCACACAGCCCTCCCATACATCAGAGTATCAGTATTTACAAGTAAAGCAGCTTAAGCATGGAGTTGACAGCGACGGTGAAATGTGCTATAGACTGTAGCACGCAGGGCTTCCTCCAAGAGGACTGGGTGGGAGAGGAGGGCCCATAAAAAATGCATGAGCAACAGGAGGAGATGTCACATCGGATATGTTTCCAGCTACAGAGATACTGGTGTGTGGAGAGCTGTGAGAGTGAAAGGTACAAGTGAACTCAGGTCTAAGAAGACAGAAGTGAGGGGGGAAAAGCACTTAACTTCCACCACTAAACCTGCCAAGACCATTGCCGCGCTGTGCCAGCAATAACAGAGATTTAGACATAAATCCATTGATGCACAAGAGACTTAATGGCTTATGTATGGCTTGATGCGTAAATATCCACAATCACTACAAAAAAATAGTATTTATTCAGCCTGTATATAGAGTCTGTCATCACACTTACTGCCCCAGTGATTTACATTCAGTCTGAGACACAGATCTGTTTCATTATAAACGCATTTACAACAATGGGGTTTTGAAAGCATGGCATACCACTGCCTTAGTCTACAAATTCAGAAAGATATCTCATCAAATATTCATTAATTCTGGAGTACAATCATGCTTTAAATGTCATGCTTAGCAGGGGAGATGGGCACCGCTTAGGCAAGAGGATTTATAACATGGCACTTATAAGTGGATATCATTATAACTGGGTTTGATGTCTTTAAACAGTGACTGACAATAAAAACAAACATATGTGGGCATCAAACAGAAATAAACAGCGGGTTTGTAGTTTTAAATAAAGCGGAATAATTGGTTATAGGCCTGTTTTTAAGAATTGCAACATATAAATGGTTTAAATCCAACCCAGGCTCTTTGGAAAAACGTGCCTGTGGCGACATTTCTGCAAAGTGATGTTAAATTGATTCTTCTTTTGTGACACTTTCACAGAAAAATATCCAGTGGTTGCGCTAAAAGCACGTTCGGTTTTAGCTTAAACAGATGAACGTGAATCTGGATATACTTCATTGTTTATTTTTGTACATATCGTGGCAGTTCAGAAATGAAATGTCTGGTGAGTGGCTCTAAAAGATTAATGCTCTATCATGTTTAAAAATAACATACCACCTACCCAAAACCTAACTGATAGTTTTGACAAAAGCAAACATTAGATAAAAGCACATTTGTTGCAGCAACCATGCCATTATAGCCTACTTCTACGAGTCTTTGAACTCTTTTATCATGATTCGTGTTTCACCGCATTGCAAGTGCAATGATGTGCCAGGTGAGCTTTCGAGCAAGTTTACTATGTCAAGAAAAGCCATACAAATGGAGCTGATTATGTAATACAAAAACATCACAAATGTATTTGTTTACAAACTCTGCATTACGGTAAATGTTTTAAACAGTATTCTGCAAGGAACCATGTGAAAATAAGTCTTTGATAGTCTGCCCTGTAATTAATTTGTGTGAACATGAATAAAAGGTTTTGGTGCTTTACTACCACTAGTGGTCATTTCAGCTGAAACTGCAGTGAATTGCATGTATAGATTATATACGTTTTTGGAGTTTTGCAAAAATGTAAATAGAGGCATGTTTTTCCAAAGAGCTTAGGTTAAATTACAGTAAAAGACCAATTGCAATGTTTCATCTGACATAAGTGATGTGAGATGATCAGATGATGTTTGGGATTGGAAATATTAAACCTAAAACTTACAATTTTAGTAAAAGTTACAGTGTATGTTTTTATAGCACAATCAACTTGATTATTATCTCAAATGATGATTCCTAAAAATGTAATTCCTAATGATATGACTCCTTTAATGCTTTATCTAAAATACATTTTCATGGTCAGTAAAAAATATTTATGGATCGCAAATTGTCTCAGTTAACATCCACTGGTGCATGAGTGAGGCATAAAATTCATTTTGGACCCTGCTCATATGGCTGAAAGTCAGTAGATTGCAATGATTATGATTTCATTGTTAGTGCAACAAATAAGCCAACATTTTGCTCAATATAATTTTGAGTAATGAGGGCTATCATATTTCCATAGCCATTCTTGTGACATCTCATTTAAGCTGCATCTCATTGACAGGTTTGGCAGCTTCATATGCAAAGATGAGAGTGCAAGATAGTAAATGAAGCAGCAGCATAAACCACCTCCATAAAACCAACAGCGCTCAGCGGCACAGCATCTTCATTTCAGTGACTCACAAAGACAGCATAAACACAGCACGTCTAACAGACATGGCTTTTGCCTCCGCTACCAATGTAATTAAAGCCAACATCTTGCCCCGCTCTCGTATCATTACCGTCTGTAGACCATTTGGATGCGCTTTGTTATTACTTACTTGCTGTTAAATATAGATTTCCTGTGCCAGCGCTAGAGATTGCAGTCAGCTGCAGATTATATCACTCGACAGGGGTGCAACAAGCTTTTTTGGATCTGTCACCCCTTTTTTGGGGGGTCAGTATAAAAAGCTGATTACAAAGAATAGAAAAATGAAGGCTTATATTTAGGATACTGCAGTGCTCTATTAACTGTACTAGAAGTAAAAGCATGAGAATTTTTTTATATATCTATTTTATTTGATAAGCAATTTTACACAATTTAGAATAATAGTAGAGTCAATTAATGTAGGTTTTTGTTTATTTGTTTGTTTGTTTTTGTTTTGTTTTTTCATACTGTGTAAACCAGTTTTCACTTTTTAATCAAGTGTTTACCTTTCACTTTTCTGTATAGTCATATACCTTAGGAAAGGCTATTGAAGAAAAGGCAATTACACAATGCCCATAAACACTTACATACATACATACAAGTTTGGAATTATGTATTTGAAAACAACACACTTGGACATTTCAACCTTAAAGATACTGAAATATAACCATTGTGACAACAGTGAGAGGAACCAGCTGCTACATCACTAATGATCAGGTAACCAAATAATAATTAATACAAATAATACCAAAACTGACTAATACATAATAAGAAGAAAATACCTGTATATTTGGATGAACTTTCTGAGAAATATGGAGACGAGAAATGTACAGTAGGTGCTTCAGAAATGACAAGATGGCACAGCCTCATCAAAACTACAAATACCCTGCAAGAGCTGGCGCTCTCTCTGGCAGCGGCACAGGCAACATAAACGCATTTACACAAATTTATGATAGCGATAAACAGCGAATCAGCAATCAGGCGATTGTAGCTTTGAATAGCAGAAAGAAATAATATGCGTGCTTATTGTCGTGACAGAGCTGCTGTAGTTCGGCAGTGAATTGACTTTAGAACCAGTTTTGGCAAATCATCTGCGTTCCCGATTTTCTGCTGTATCTTATGATCAATATATATTTTACCTGTTATCCATTCTAGATGTTTTGCCGTGAACTCGCTTCGCTCTGGTTTACGTCACTGTCAAGTGTTGTTTACTGATTGGTTCAAAATGTAAATATTCATCGCTAACGTTCAGGCTTACCGTAGCTCGTCAACTTTACATTTTCCAAACTAAATACATAAATCTAGAAATAGGAAAACCTATTAATAACGTTAGATTAAAAGAAAAAACTATCTATTGTTAATGTATATTAAAGGCAATGTAAAGACAGAAGGGAGGGAGGAAAAAATAATACAATGTGTCCATCACCAGAATTGCTTCTTATTTAACCACCGACGGCGATGTCTGATTCGTGAACGAATTGCTCTTTTGAATCGGATCTTTTTAATGAATAGGTTCGCATCAAAATGGTTTGAATGATTCGTTTACTATTCGAAATGAATCTGTCCTGACGGTTCTCGAGTCAACATCAACAATTCACACTTACAGAGAAGCGTCTTTTTTAGACAAATCCAAATCAAATTGTGTTCTAAACCGAGGATTTGACTGATGAGGTGTTAAGTTAATAGCAGAGGACTTACAGATAAAACTGCTATACTTTCTATATTAGTTTCAGTTAAATTAGGCCACTTTTGTCATTTATCTTTTTTATTTTTATTTTCTGATGGATTTCCCCTGAGGGGACCCCTATTGATGGGTCTACAGAATATGATGCTGTTAAGTATACACAAATTTGCACCCGTCAATCAGCCAGAGGCTTTTGGGAGAAGATTTGGGCATTTTAAAGGAATAGTTCACCCAAAAATTAAAATTACCCTATGATGTAATCACCCTCAAGCCATCCTAAGTGTATATGACTTTCTTCTTTCCGACAAATACAATCGGAGTTATATTTAAAAATGTCCTGACTCTTCAAAGCTTTATAATTGCAGTGGATGGGTGGTAGTATTCAATAGTCCAATAGAAGTCCAATAAACTGTGTCCATCCATCATAAAAAAGTGCCCCACATGGCTCCGGGGGGTTAAAGGCCTCCTGAAGCTAATCGATACATTTTTGTAAGAAAAATATCCATATTTTAAACTTTATAAACCTTAATCTCTAGCTTCCACTAACTGTCATACGCGCGTACACGAGAGAGTCACGTTCCAGCAGATGATGTAGGACGTATGAATATTTTTCTTACAAAAACGCATCGATTGTCTTCAGGAGGCCTTTATTAAGTAGTTTCAAAAAGGCGGGGCATAGAGGAGAAACAATAATGTACAGTATGTGGAAAATAATGTGTTTTTTTAACTTTAAACCGCATAAACACATTTCATTACACCAAATACACAAAATAATGTTCTTTTTAGCAGCATCATATGACCCCTTTAAGGACTTTTTACCCAAGAATAAAACTTTGTTTTCTTTTGTTTCAGTACAGATCACAACAAAAACAACAACAGTTAATCATAAAGACAGTCATCCCGCTGAACTCCCGCTGAGTTCCTGCTGTCATCCTGCACTGTGATGATCCATACTCTATCTGAAATCGTTTGAAACCGTACTCTTTAACAACCATAGCATTTTAGTTATTTTTTATTTAATTTTCACTTAATCAACTTTCTCAAATGCCCATGGGTTATATTACCACAGGCTTGGTCCACCTGCTTGACATGCTTGCAGAGGACCTTTAAGTCCTGAGATACAAAAGGGCCGCTTCACCAGCTCGCTGTCAGCAGTCTCTGATTTGTGCCTTGAAGCCCTCTCAAGGCCACATCGCTAAATCCTATTGAACAGGCTGTAAAACCCTTCAGGCGGACAGAGAATCAGTGCAATAGGCACTGAGGAGGGATTGCAATGTCATCAAAGGGGCATGCTGTGCAATTTAGAGACATGCATGAATCAGGACTTTGGGGCCCTTGGCCACACAGTAGTTGCACAGAAGACATTTGCCTGAGAGAGTATTTCAGTGCTTAAACAGCATTTAGCAGAATCGCAGTTTACAATTCCAACCATTGAGAAGGAAGGGCACTTATGCTGATCAAAGGTGGCTTTTATGTGAACTAGAAGTAAGGATTTACTGTATACCAAAAGTCACTTAATCTTAACCTAACGACGAGTTCTTCAAACTATGTTTTTTTTAATGTATATATGACTTCAGTAAATAATGACAAATAGCAATTTTTGGCTTTTAAACATCTAATTATTGTGGAGAAAAATTAATCTCACAAATGAAAACAATGGGTAAAAGCCTTTATGAATTTAAAGTCTAAAATACATACTTGTGAGAGGAAAAATGTACCTTTATTTTTTAGTAATCAGTCAGTGAACAGTAAACACATTCATGATATGAAATGGCTTGTGAATGGTGTCTGATATGTTAATATTGTGCATTAATAGACAACAGAGTCTAAGATATGTGTAGACAGGTCAGATTTTAAGGAAATTGATTTTGATACACAAGAACTAGTGCCAGAATTATTGTGGCAAACAAAAACAAAATCATTTATTCAGTGCCTCTGAGACATGGTACAGCACAAACTGGTTTTTAAAAAAGACTAGAAGCCCACAGGGTTGTACTGAATACATCAGTAGCACTACAGTGGATTAGGTGTCTGAAATTCCATATGGATAGAAGATAAAGTGTCATCATAAAACACATCTGTCTCTCCCAAACAACACTGTCAGCAGCTGTTTCATCAGTGAAAAGCACCGAATGCAACCAAAGCCTCTGAAACGTCCAATGAATTATAGGACAAGTAACCGCTATTTTTGAGTAACAGATTTTTTTACATTAATATTTGTTGCAAAAATCTTGCAGCTTCCCCTCTTGACTTAAATCAGTCACTTTGCTTTATCAAAACTTCTGGAATCAACCAGAAGTGTAAAACAATGACACTAAGAAGAAGGGGCATATGAAATTTCACATTAATCACAATAGAAACACACAGTGATCCCATAGATGCAACAGACGTATTTAAAATAATTTTGTTTTTTACAAAAACTCTTTTGAGGGATAGGTATTGAATTACTCAAAGCATCTTTTTGCCAACTGGAGCTTTTTGGAGACAGTGACCATTTTTAGCTACAGTTAACTATTGTAAAGTAAAGTCTTGCACTTTTATCTGTGGAAGTATGTAAAAGTGCTCACTAAAATAGAAAAAAGTATGGTTTACAGTTTCAAATCATATTTTAGCTCTCTTTATTGCGAAATAAATATTTTCTCTTTTTGAATCCTAAAACTAAAATGTCAGGTTTGCCCCTCTGTATTCAACAAACCTTGGATGAAAATGGAAACGGTACAGACAAATGAGTAGAAAAAAGTTACACAAAAAATAGCTAAAATTGGTTAGATATACCAATTAAGACATCTTCAAAAAAAAAAAAAAAAAGCAACACAGACGACAAACAATTCATATACAAAATTTTATATGGATAAAGTTCGAAACACTGCCTCGGGTGGCCTCACTTCTCTGGTTTAACCCCCTGAAAAATATGTGCCAATGCCCTGAGAGAGAGCAAACACCTCCATGTTCAACCTGTCTCTTTGGCGTTACGGTGAGGGAACAGATTCTCCTTAAGGCAGACTCAGTTCTTTTTACATTTTTTATCATATTCTTTTTTTCCTTTTCGTTAGATACAGGCATCTACTGGAGCGAAACTCGGCCTGTATAAACGGTTGTGTTGAGTGTTCAAAGGCTCTTTAGGACGGCTTTATTTCTTGGATTGTGTCATGTAGCTGTTCTCGATGCACAGCACGATGTAGGAACTGGAGCAGCTGCTGGAGGTCTGCTGGAGGAGTTGGCCAGCCTGCAGAGACGAGGCCAAGCCTGTCACCGCACGGTCTCCGGCCCTCCACGTCTCACAGTAGTTATCCGTCTGCCTGTGACCCCTGTCACTGGACCCATGCCAGATCATCTTCTCTGGCCTACAGGATAGAGGAAGAAAAATGGTCATTTTAGGTGGTTTAAGATAGCCTCAGACTGCATTCAATCAAAACCTGGAAGACCTTTCCAAAACTGCAAAGTCAAATCGCATTGCCTGACTGTGGGATCAGGATGCACAGCTTTTTATCCATCTACTGGGAAACTACATTTTGTTTACAAGGTACTAGACAGCTACAATGAGTTCGGAGGAAGAGTCAATAACTGGACAGGCCAAAATTTGGGCACTGAATCGTTGAAAGAGTTGCATAAGGCACTTAATAGCAAGAAAGAAAAAAAGAACAATGGACTGATAGATATTACAATAGAGTGATAGAATCAACATAAAGACAGAACGATAGATAGAATGATAGATAGATAGATAGATAGATAGATAGATAGATAGATAGAGCATTGATCTCTAGCTCCAATACTCTGAGCGTTTTTTAAAGAAAAATGAAAAGTGACAGGACGCTGTGCTGAGGCCTCTGTTTGAAGGGTTCACAGGATCAGCCAAAGCCACTGGCACTCACCAGGCACTGTCCCGCAGGACATCTCTGCCATCAAATGAGTAGATAGGAGCATTGTCCTTCATCCTGCTCTCTGAGTCACTGAAGAGAGACTCCCAGCTTCTGAAAAGGACTTGATCCTGCAGAAGGAAATATTAATGCCATGAAAAGACAAGAAACAACCAAGATCACTAAGTGAGTTCATTGGGTAAGTTTAGTCTTGAGGAGAAAATGTTGAGGAATTGTCAAAATGATCCAAAAGATCAATTGAACACTCATCTACCAACATAGATAATTCTACAAGCCTGAAAATCTGAAAAAAAATACAATAATTTATTATAATAATAATAATAATGAGATGGGAAGAATTTTTTTTTATTTCAACACTTTTTGCTCGCTCGCAAAAACGTTTGCGTTCCCCAGAAAAAAATGTTAAATTAAATGATAAATAAAATGAAATATATAAAACTTATAATTCTTTTATTTCAGCTAGTTTCCAGGGCAACATTTCTTATTTTCATTTAGTTTCACAAAAAAGAAAAAAATTACAAAAAATAATAAAATAAAATTAATAACAAAACCTATATAGAAATATAAAAAAACACTCATATACACTTTTAAAACACACAAAAAAATTACTAAAACTTTAACTAAAATTAACATGAAAGAAAAGAAAATATAAAAATAAAATAAAATTCAAAATATTAACAAAAACTACAATAGTATCTCAATGATACAAAAAAAAAAAACACTGCTACACACCTTGAGGTTAACAATCGGTAATGTCTCTCTGTCAGATTTGCGGACGATACTATAGAGATCCTGAAGTTTGGAAGACAGGAAGGCTCTGAACGTTCCCTTCAGGCCCACGGCCCGAGCCTGCTGGAAGCACAGGAAGTCTGCCCCACGAATGCCTCTCATGTTGCCCGCTTGTGGAGAATTCAGGGCGATAAGATGCAACTGTACAGAAAATGAAAATGGTGTCAAAAAAGGAAATAAACACAGGGGACCTGTGCAAACGTTGTGGTGAATTTGACTGAACTAACCCCTGGTCCAGAAGTGTGGGTGTGGCCCTCCGGTTGACTGACAGGGGGGCTAGGGCGGCGGGCTGGAGTGATGGGGTTCCTCTCAGGTTGAACGGGGTATCTATGTGGTTGTACAGGATCGATGTACCTGTTATCAGTGTAGGGTGGGTATCGTGGATCTGGGTAATGGGAGTCGGGCGGACTGGGGTTTCTATTCTCTGGCTCCCTCCTTGGAAACTCGATCGGCTGGTGCGGTGGAGAAATCTGCTCTGCTCCATTGTCAGCTGTGTGGTCTTGGGAATAGTGAACAACAGGGGGCGGCTGGACCGCTGCCACTTCATTGTCCTGGAGGAAGAGCCAACAAGCTAGTCATACCTTCAGGAATTGATATGCACATCCACTAATTCCATCCTCCTTTGATTAAACTGTGGGTGCTTATTTGAATGTGAAAGCATAAAAAAGAGCTTTATTCACACTCCTTACCAGCTCTCCAAAGAAGGGTTTATTATCTCCAAGCTGCAAATAAAAGGAAAACTGTGTTAGAATTTGAGAAGACATGTCAAAAAAATAAAAGAATAAACCCTATTGTAATGTTCTCTTTAAAATGAGTCAATGACAAATAAAAATGCATAAAATGATGAAATGAAAAAATCTAGTTTAAATAACATCCACCATGTTCCTAGAAATATGCATTCATGTTGATTTTCAATGTCTGGAAAAAGCCTTTATGTCTTTTTGATTATCATACCATAATTTTGGTTTAACGCCTCTAACTATGGCAAGTGGTGTGACCAACTAATAAAACATATTTTATTACGCCTGGAGTACATTTGAGTGTGCTTAAATAACTATTTTCAAAATCATAAATAATATTACTTTCCAAAATGTTGTCAAACACATTTTTCATTGATTTTATTTATTTATTTTTACAATTATTAAAAATGATGAAGTTTTTTTTTTTTTTTATCATATGACAAACAGAACAAATCCTGTCATGCCATAAAAATGTCAATTATATAATTATATTTTTAATGAACTTACTGACCACAACAGTCATGATATTTATGATAGTCATGACAGTTGCAATACCATTTCCTGTTTTAATGGTTTACTTGTCACATGACAACACAATTGCTACCTGTTTGTTGGTTATACAACACTAACTTTGATTTGGCAGACAATTTTATTAAAAATTTTTTTCAAAATGCTCATATTATAAAAATTGTTATTAAAGTAATTTTATGTATGAAATGCATTTTTAATATTATTTTACAACAAATTAAAAGGTGTGAACAAAAATGAGTGTTTAAGCACCATACCATCACTTGTCTGACACCATCCCGAACTCTGAGGTAGAGATCGTTTCTGTCCAAAATGTAAATCAAAGCACCTTCAGACTGTCTGCGTGCCGTAGCCATCATTATGTCATAAGACCTCAGGAAAGTCACCTGCTGACACCATGGGCATGATTAAAGTAGAAAGTGTCAGGTATGTAATCCCATACACGCCATTAATGGTTTCTTTAATGATCATCCCACTCACTCCAGATCCAGTGCCAGGAACTCCAGGAGGGCCCGGGGGACCTGGAGGTCCGGGAATACTGAGTTCTGAAACAAACACAAATCATACAACACTGTCTGTTATTTAAGTTCCTCAAAAATATTCTAAGTGTGTTAAGAATTGTACTTATTTTTTCTTACGTGGTCTGTAGGCTCCTGGCAATGACGGTGACCCTGGAGGACCGGGGAGTCCAGGAGGTCCTGGGTTTCCTGGACGACCATCATAACCAACTCCAGGTGGTCCTGGTGGGCCCTGTGGTCCAGGGGGACCTCCGATTGAGTCTCCTTTAGGTCCCTAGAAAAGATGTCTTTGATGAGACCATCCATACTCAATTTGGGTTATGTCCAGAAATTCCCAATGATTCTTACAGGAGGTCCAGGGTTTCCTGGTGGTCCCTGTACAGCTCCAAAACGAGGGTCATAAAATCCTCCTCCTGGCTCTCCTTTTTCTCCTTTAAGACCGGACTCACCGTGCTCCCCCTTCATCTCATTCTAAGGAAAGGAGTGCCATGTTTTGTGTTGTTGAAATCATAATCAAATCGTTTCATCAAAGACTTTCATTTATATATTTAGTGAATCACATACCTTGAGGGCATAGATATCAAAGTTAGAGGAAAAACCTGTGGAAAAAATGACAGAATACTGCATTAATACATTAAATACCACAATACCTTTTACAATAAGTTGATAATGATGTCAAGCTACTAAGTCAGGGTACTTCAGCCAATAAATTTACAGAGGCCAGGACAGCTTTGTTATTGCCGCCGCAATCGGCCCTGAGTGTCTAGAAACAGCAACAGTGGTAAATTTTACCTGGCGACCTTGGAACTCCAGGAGCTCCCTGGTCTCCTTTCTCTCCTTTCATAGCTTAAGAAAACAAGACAACGCATTGTTTAAAGTTGTCAAAAATTCACAGAGCTTTGACATGTGAACTCATTCTACATATTAAAATCCACATGAAATGCAGTTCTTGAACCGTTTTTCTCCTGTAATGTTGAATTTTTTGAGCAAAACAAGTCATTGAAAGGGACATAAATTGTAGGTTGGGACTTGATTTTTTCCATTGGGAAATAACTGTACCAAAGTGAAGTTTATTAAATCATCACTAAAGAAAAACTGTTTAAAGGGGACATCGGATGCCCATTTTCCACCTTGGTATGTTTCTTTAGGGTCTTTATGAAATGTCTGCAACATACTTTGGTTAAAATTCCTCAATGGTCATGTAAAAACAACACCCTTTTTTACCTTGTCAAGCACAGCTCTGTTCACAGTGACCCGTTTCGGTCCATGTCTTTTTAAATGATAATGAGCTACTGCTCACCCCACCCCTCTGTTCTATTTGTTGTGTATTCGGTGGCACGTTACCATCAAAAACAAAACTAATCCACTGCCTCCTCAGTTGCTCTGATGTCGGGAGAACATAAAGACTCATGTTCACTTTTACATCCAACTATAAAACACCTGCATTGCTTACAAGACATGTCGCTACAGCTGCTCAAGCATGGAGAAAATGGCAGACAGTGTTCAATTGGCTGAGGGCGGAGATATGCTAATACAGGACATTCCGTCAGTGGTTGTGGGCGGGGTCTGAGCAGTATGACGTCATACTGCTCAGAAAATCAAATCGGCTTGATAATTGAGACTGTTTAGGTTTTTTGGGGATCAAAAAAAGGAATTAATTGACTTTTATCATTGTAGGGCATTTGTGTCCACACTGCTAAGATACATTTATATACAAACACCATAGCTGCGAAAATTACATATTGTGCCTTTAAATCATGTATGTCAAATCATGTAAATAGAGTACGTTTTGATTTCATGTTGACTTTCAGGATCTTGTGACAAAATATCTTTTGATTATCTGCTGTGACAAGAATGACTGCAATAACCTACCTGGATACTGTCTCGAATAATCTTCATATCTCTGAAATGGAAAAAGGAGATTGCAAATTATTGCTGTTGCAATCATGATCACTTCAGTTCAACATAGCCAGCATATGGAGCTTATTCCGCAATGTTTCATGCATAAATTATAGTTTATTTGACACAAAAAGCACTTACACCGAATCTGTCCAAGGGCACAGCAGGTCCAGGGGGACCAGGAGGCCCTGGGGGACCAGGGGGACCCTTGAAAAGAAACAAAAATAACTTATGAGTCCAAGCGATCCATACCTGATGGAACAAACTGCATTTATTTTCAAATTCAAGAGCTTGTGGTGTACTTACTGGGTAGGCAAATCCAGAGCCTGACCCTGACCCTGACCCTGGTTCTCCCTTCTCTCCTTTGTATCCATTTACACCTGGGCGACCCTATAGTCATAAAATGAAATTAAGTACACAGTCAGTAAAATATGCTGTTGTCTGTCAAGGAATATTTTTTTGTTGATGAAAATTTCATTTTGAGAGACTTACAGGTCTGCCTGGCATTCCAAATTCACCTTTCAATCCAGGAGGTCCAGCTGGACCCTGAATAAAATGAGATATGACTTAGATGTTGCTCAGAATGTTCCAAATAGAGGCATGATAGAGTTTTTTTCTTTTAACTTAAAATAAAAAAAAAATGTAACAAATAGAAACATACAAGAGGTCCGACTGGTCCAGGAAGCCCACTCTCACCCTACAGAGAGAAAAAACTAATTCATTTTGATATACGTTACTAAAAAGTTTTTACACCTATTTAATCTTTAGTATTTTCCTCGTTTTTGAATGTTAGTTAAATCATTAAAAATATGAAGAAACACAAAATATGGGAATTATCGTCCAAAAGTGTCCAAAAGTCATATTGAACGAAACTGTATGTTTCCTGGACACTTCAATATCCAATTCACTTTCCATCCAAAAATAAAATGAAATAAAATACATTAAAAATTAAATTAAATAAAGCAAAACAAAACAAAAAAATAAAATACCTTATGGCTTGTCAATCCACCAAGGTAAAGTGGGTTTCCATCAGGTCCAAGAATAAGTCCAGGTTCTCCTTTCTCACCCTGCAAACAAAATTATGTTACAGCAGTGACCTTGAGGTTTTTAAACACTTCATATTAAGCTTTGTCTATTGGTTTTTGCTTACAAACCTTAATGCCGTAGCCTGGTGAACCAGGTTCTCCTCGGTCACCCTTTGGTCCCATTGGGCCCTGATTGGATAAGTAGATGGAGTGTAAGATTGATTATAAAACACATAATTCTGACTATAAAGTTTAGATAAATTAATGTATCATTGTAAATATATATGTATATGTAATGTATAATTATTTTTAATAACAAATGTAACTATTAACTGAACATTACATGGTTAAGGGCTTCTGTGCTTTGCATCATGCCTAAGAAACTATTTACCCATGGTAAAAATCACATTCTCTCCTGCCTTGTGGCATTATTAATTACTTCTAGAATACACAGTATAAATGTCTAAGGTTTTTTTTTTATCAAAAAAGGGGTTGGGCTGACAAATTAAGTTATGCAGTACTAACTGGGAATCCTGCTTGACCAGGAAGACCAGCCCCACCCTGAAAATCACACAAACGATATATGACTTTTACAAAATTTTTGAGGTCTGTATTTCAGTGCCCACAAGACGTTTTCTGGTATCCTAATGCCCCCTGCCATCCTAACAATAGACTATCAGAAGCAGAATTTTCATACCTGAGGCCCTGCTCCTCCAGTTTCATCATTCTGTACAGAAAAATGACAAACAGATTAATTAGAATATGGACCATTATAAGCAAAAAAGCAATATAAATATGAAGACTTACATTTTCAGAATAACGATAAATAATTTGTCCAGGTGGTCCAGGGGGGCCAGGTGGACCTAGAAGTCCAGCTCCATCTCGACCAGGTTCACCCTAAACAGATGATCACATTTAACAATGATTAAATAGGTCATTTGTGATTTCAAAGTCCCAGGTATTCCACAAAACCACTTCAGACCAAAAGTAAACTCACCCTGTCGCCTCGGTCTCCCTTGTTGCCCTTTGGTCCCTGCGGGAAAATGCAAAACACTGATATCAGCCTGAAGTACTGCACATCAGAGGGGCTGTTTATTAAATTTGCACCTACGAGTTTTATTAAAATGAAACGCACCTGTGGTCCAGGGAAGCCATCCAAACCAGGTTGGCCATCTTTTCCCTGAGGTCCCTCACTGCCTTTCACTCCAGGAAATCCTGGGAAACCAGGCTTACCCTGAGGAACAAGATATAAATTAATTTAAAAAGTCCTCTAGGTATGATATGAAAATGATATCTTTGGGATAGAAATCTATTTTGAACAAATAAATGAAGTCTTACGTGTGGTCCTGGGGCACCAGGAGGTCCCTGAAATTAAATAGGATTGCAGTAAATGAACTGCTAAAGATCAACAAGAGTAAATGAAAGCAGAACAGAAAAAAACAAACCTGGATTCCCACTGGTCCTCTTACTCCAGGGACTGAACTGAAGTGAACACCAGAACCCTCCATATCATCCTGAACACATACAGAGGACTCAATACTTTTGCATTTTTTTTCCTAAAAGGCTGCGAGAAATTAAGTATAACTGACCAATACTTACAAAACCAACATGATAGCTTGGGCCAGGAGGACCAGGTGGCCCTGGTTGTCCAACAGGTCCCATTGGTCCTGGAAGACCAGCAAGTCCACCCTCTCCAGGAAGGCCAGGGGAACCAGAAGAACCTTTGGCACCCTTTAAACACAAGGAGAAAGATAAATAAATGAACAAGGTGACTACTAGATAAATGAAGTTAGCTTTCAAGATACCAAGAGCAAAACATGTTAGTTTGCACATTCAGACAATGCATCTACAAAGCAATGTCACAAAGAGTCCACACTACCATCAGTAAAATAATAGAATGTTACATTTCAGGTATTAGAACTGTAGAGTAGAAAGATGAGATGTTTGTGAAGAAAATCGATTGCCACACTCAAGACCTGCTACCTGCAGCTTTAGAGGAGAAGGATGAGGTAGAGTAGGAGAGAAGATCATAAAGATAGCTGGGAAAGTAGGAGTTTTGCTACAGAGACAGAAACATAAAAGAACCCCGAGTGGGTTTGACTGTTTCAGAAAAAGCTGTTTTCTGAAGCAGCTTTCCACACAGTGTCCTAACTAGGTGTGACACAATAAAGCAACATCATTCTTCCATTTTTCTTCAACAATGGGCACTTTTAATAATGAACAACTGTCATTGCCACTACATCTCAAAGTATGCAATGTGTTTGAAAGCATTCTGTGGTGGAAATGAGAGTGATGGAAATGACATTTTAAAGAGACTTGGATTAAAATGACTCCTTTTTATGTATCTTTTACAGTGTTTTTTTAATAATGAAAAAAATTACAGCTTGATTGGAAATGGTGCACAATAAAAAAAAAAATAGATTATCATATTTGTAAAGTAATTTTTATGATTTTTAAAAAATATTTTAATTATAGTTTTTCACGTTTTAAGACTGAAAGTCTAGGTCTTGAAAAAATATAAAACAAACAAAAAAAAATCTACACAAAAAAGATAATTGAAAATAGCTATATCAGATAATCAAAGGCATGGACAAAAGTTTTAATGTGAGAAAAAAGTATAAAATCGGATCGTTTTAATAACCTCTAGGAAATTGACGAAAGCTAGGACATTTTTTTTAATTCTACAGTTTTGTATTTCTGACGCTGACAGTGAAATCTCACTCGTACAAAATCTTACTCCACATAACTATATTTGATACATCAAACATGTTTAGTGATCATTATTGTAAAGACTTCTCACTGGATCTTGCTGCGTCACACCTGGATAGGACATTATTACTTTTTTACTGAATTCTTACAGAGCATTGCAGATCACTGAGCTGTACAGAACAGTTATACGCCACATTCAAATATGTGATATGCAGATAAGCATGTGCATACTACGCACAAGTGTTTCAGAGGTTTCTCACGAGGTGCACACATTACACAAACTGACCTTCTCTCCCACAGGTCCAGGTAGGCCCAGCTCACCGTCATCACCCTGTGGAGCACAAAATCAGTCCAGTGTCTAAAGATAGCTACCATTACAAGGATCTCAAAAGAGCTGAATTATGCAAGTCCAAATCCATTAAAGGACCAGCACAGCTATCTATGTATGGACAGGGTTCCTATACTTTTTTACCAATGGATTGCCATGACTTTTCCATGACCTTTCCAGTCGTTTGTGATTACAGCATTACAGCATAGAAATCATTTTATAGAGACTGCCAGACTGGATTAACATTTGTATGCCAGACTGTGATGAGAGGGTCCCACCAATGTCCTCTACCGTATGTTACTGCCCACTCATTGAGCCCAGCCATAAATAGTTTGTCCCTGGAATTGGGAATTTTACAGGAAGCCCAGTGAAATAATGGATTTAAAATGTATGCTTAATTTACAAATGTCTCCAATAAGACAAAATAATGTCATCACGCTGGCTTGCAAGCATGTTTACTCTCCACAAGCATCCACAAAAAGCTAAATTTAGATAATTAAATGTTTAGAGTAACTTTTTAAGATTTTATACATTTCTAAGGTTTTTCCAGGTTTATAAATCACAACATAAAATTTCCTGTTGTTTTTAGTTTTTTTTTTTTTTTTAGAAGAGACTGGACTTCCTACCTTCTCTCCTTTTGGGCCCATTAAGCCTGGTTTTCCATCAGCACCTGGTGGACCTGGAAGTCCCTATTAAAAACAACATTCTTTTTTTAAATGTATTTATTTTTTAATTTTTATGACTTTAACAAGATGACACAAAATGACAGGGAGAAACAGAGTGCACACATTACCCACATGGCCACGTCTCTGACTAATAAACGCTTTATTCCAACACAACAAATCCAAACCAATTGTATACACATGGACCATGTCCCTTAGACTTACCAGTTGACCTGGAGCTCCATTTTGCCCAGGAGGACCAGGGGGCCCAAAACCACCAGAGCCTGAAGACCCAGGACCGGGGGGGCCAGGGAGGCCAGGGGGACCAGGTAGGCCAGGCAAACCAGGCATTGCCTATAAACAAATAAAAAGTTACTAAGTAAATAACTGCAAGCTTTTATAAACAGAAAATTTAAGAATTACAAATAAAATGTTAACAAAACTACCACTATCAGCTTTGCATTCATAGGGATTTTTAAAATATATTAAAAATAGAAAACAGTTATTTTAAATTGTAATATTTCACAATATTACTGTTTTTACTGTATTTATGATCAAATAAATGCAGCCTTGGTGAGCAAAAGAGATTTGTTTCACAGACATTAAAAAATCTTACCAACCCCAAACTTTTAAACATTAGTGTATATGAAGTAAATTGAAGATTATCAGCAATGAATGACATGTATCATTCCAAAATGGAGATTTCTAGCTGTTGAGCACTAGATCCGAATTAATCCTAGGAGTTAATATAGTGCACACAGGACATACCCGCACACTGTCCAAATCAAATCCAGAACCCTCCATGTCCACAAATGTCTATAAAATGAATACAGAGGAGAGATTATGAAACAGTTTTTTAAAAGGAAAGTGGTCACAAAAACAGCTGACTAATAATGAACTCACAGGCCTATCAGAGCGAGATGGGGCTCCCGGTGGGCCAGGAAGCCCTGGAGGCCCTCGAGGTCCTGGCTGACTTTCACCTCGCTCTCCCTAAAATGAAAACATAAGTACAAAAAGTTGAACTGGCATACTATAAAAGGCATTCACAATTTAATTCTAAATGGTGCACAACCCTGATACTGTCATAATAAGCCACGATAATGGACATCAACAATACTTACTTTCTCTCCTTTGGGTCCAGAACTCCCAGGAGTTCCTGGAAAACCAGGAGGTCCAACTTGGCCCTGTTACAAAAACAGATTTTTAATCATTTGCACATGAAACACATGAAAGCAAACACACAAAATCACAACTACAAACATACTTTTCTTCCCATTTTGTATAGTAAAATCAAACTGTTCCCCCAAAATACACAAGCAGGTATAATTTCAGATTGAAAAATGAAAAATATTGAAAATGTACTTGACCCAGGTCTATTTTATACGATTTTATGAAATGCATTACTTACAGCTTTTCCATCTTCACCAGGGTCACCCTATAAAGGAGAGGATAAAATATTAGTTTTGTTCAGATATGACCAATGCATTATGCATAGTCTCAAGGGCAGAAACACAATGTGCCTTTGTGTTTGCAATGATGCATATCTTAAACCTGTATTAACAACACCATTCTCTGCTTGTGATGGGGAACACCATAGGGATCTATTACTGTTCTAACACATCAGCAGCAAATGCAAGACCACTTATGACACATACGGTTATGGTATAATGCTGTTCCTTTTAAATGGAAATGCATTCGCTAACAGAAAATAGAGCCAGTAATTGAACCATTCCTTTCACTGTGATCTACTCACCGGCTCCCCTTCAGCTCCAGCAGGGCCAGGGGGTCCTGCTGGTCCAGGTGGTCCTCTTGGTCCTGTCACCCTCTGAACAACTGACCCATCTCCCCTCACTTCTACCTCTGCACTGGGCCCTGGGGGACCAGGAGGCCCTGGAGGCCCAGGAGGGCCACGATCACCCTTTGATCCAGGATAACCAAAACCAGAACTACCCTGAAACCAAAACACAAGAGAGATAAGAGCATAAGTAAAGGCCCTTTCACACCAAGGACGATAACTATAATGATAACAGCACAGTTTTAAAAATCGTTCCAAATTGAAAAGAATAGAGTTCACACTATGCTTGCTGCGATAGACGGTGTTTTCGGTTATACCGGTGTTAAGCCACAACACCGATTACATCATTCGCCTACCGCAGCACCGCCCCCCACCGTCGTTTTGATTTTTTTTTATAGTAACAAAAATCATTTAGCCTAGTTCAGTCAGAGGACAGACACTTTTAAAAACGAAACGCTCAACGCAGCATGCCGAGCCGTGCGCGAATTAATTAATTAAACTAAACAGAATTAATCATTATAAATAAACAGAATCGTGTTTTAGTGTGGACACTAATAATAGTTATCATTATAGTTATTGTTCTTGTTGCAAACAGGCCTGAGAAAAAGCATCATAAATGTCAATAAACCAATATGCATTAAAAGAGGAAATTAATATTTACTTTTAAAGGGAGAGTTCACCAAAAATGATGAAACACCAAAAGAGATGTTAGGGAGATCACCTGTTTGCCTATTATCTAAATTTGTGTAAAATAAATAAATAAATAATGACATGAGGGTAAATGATGACAACATTTTAATTTTGGCATGAACTATTCCTTTCATTCACATTTAACTAGTGCAAAATATGTTGCCACAGTTATGTCAAGGTAGAAGCATCAGAACAAACCTTCATTCCTTTCTCTCCTGCGTCACCCTGTGAAAACAGACAAAAATGATTGACCTGTCTGCCACTCTCACCACTCTAACAGATGGCTGAACATTCAAGCTCCCCATCATTGATTGCACACATTACTGTGGGTTTTGAAGGACATAAAACTGAAATGTAACTATTTGACAAAAGAAAAGGGCCCTGTATCTCCTATTGTAGCTGAACAATCATTTCATATAAACGCAAGTCATCTCATAGCTATTAACACTGCCTGGTTATTGTTCTTATAAAAGCTGTTATACAGCTTAAATACCTGAACATAGCTGCTTCTATAAAACGATTAGCTCTGACTCTCAATTCTGCTTGGATGAGCCAACATTCAAAACCAAAATACACACACCTAAGATTGCATATCAGTTGATTGACAACCAAAAAAGCCTATAGTTAAATGAACTATATTATTATTGGTGTACTTTATAACAACAACATCCCGTACCATAGATAAATTACTGTAATGGACAGGTTCTCATGGCTTATTACTTTTAAAACTGAGCTGTAGAGATGTACAGAAACACTCAGAGATGTTCACAGTACTCAACACACCTTCTCTCCGTTTGCACTGCCACCAGATCCAGATCCAGATCCTGAATCACCCTTCGGCCCCACAAGACCCCTCTCACCTTTGGCACCCGTCTCTCCTCTGTCTCCTTTCTCTCCTTTTGCACCTGTAAATTTGAAAATGTCTGATTAATTTAAAAATAACCTTTCCTCTTATATGCTTTACATTTTCGAAAACATATCTGGCTCATATTTCACCCCAAAATCAAAAGAACAAAATAAGAAATTAGACTTTGCATGAAGAAAATGAAGCCTATTTAGCTAGAATTTTTTACAGAAGATTTTTTTACACGGTGACATACTTTTCATGTCAAATAAATTTTTCAAAATACCGAAATGCAAAATAAATCGGATTCAAGTTACTGTAATGCAAAAAGGGGCATTTTATTTAAACTAGCATTTGGTGAACAGCATTTACTTTATGTTGATGTTAAAAAATTACTGTACTATAGTAACAAGAATCCAGTTGAGAATTCTTGGAATAAAAAAACAAAAAATACTGCAAAACTAAAACTTAAACACATTATGAAACTTAGAATTTTAGGGCAAAATGTGCTTATTTTTTATGAAAGTAATGCCAGAATGCAGAAGATCTAAATGGCCCTAAAAAGGCTTATAATGTCTTATTTATATATTTTTGTGGTGAAATGTGACCTGGACATGTTTTTGTGACATTCAGCCTACAATACAATAAAATAAAACTAAATAAATAAAAAAAATACCAAGACAATATCAAGGAAGGTGGGCCACACTCCACATATTCATGTAAGAATATGCCTACCAGCAGAAGCTTCTATAAGCAGGTCAAGAAGCATTGTGTTTGACAAAACAATACAAATACAATATAACAATCATATCTATAAATGCCATACATATGCAGCAACACTATTGCTTGCTCCCAGTTTGCTGCAGTCCCTCTTGGCCATCTCTACACATCCACAGCGTTTTGCCAGCTTTTCATGCAAAGCATCATGTAGAAATTCTGCTGAGATTCTGCTGAGAATTTCTATGCAAAAATTCCATGTCCATTTGAGAGATTTTCTCTCATTAGTTACCCACCTGTTGGACCTGCAGGACCGAGTCTGGACTCCACAGAATACCGTATGCCATCACCAGCTGAGCCTGACGTACTTAGAGAGTTTGAAGCTTGTCTAGAATCATCATACAACCCTGAAGTTTGCCTGCTAACATCAATTAAGTCAAGCGTTTGTCGAGAGTCACCATATGAGCCAGAAGTTTGTTGAGAACCACCATACGAGCCAGAGTTTGTTTGGGAATCACCATATGAACCAGAAGTTTGTTCAGAATCACCATATGAGCCAGATGTTTGCCGGGAATCACCGTGGGAGATAGAGGTTCTTCGGGAATCCCCATAAGGACCAGATGTTTTTTGAGAACCGCCATATGAGCCAGATGTTTGTCGAGAATCACCGTAGGACCCAGAAGTTTGCCAAGAGGAATCGACTGAGCCTAATGTTCAACAAAACTTACCAATTCAGCTCATTCTAAAGAAAGATCACACTTCAGTAAACCATTTACAAAAATATGTAGATGATTGTATTGATGTGAGGTAGTAAAAAAGCCAAAAAAGTCTAACACCTTATTTTAAAATGCAATAATAATAATAATAACAACAATGTTAGTTTTATAATCATTATATATATAATATAAATATATATTATTATTAGTGACTTTATGTTCTGTAATTATGATATTAAACCTGCATCTTAATTGTGAGATTTTCACAAATATAAACGTATACAAATATAATAAGTAACAACTGTGAGTTAAAAAAAAAAATACAAATTACATTAAAATAATTACATTTTAATACACTGCATCTTAATTACATTTAAAAAGGCAATTTTGATTTGTATACATCAAAATCTGAATAACTCAACTTTTTCAGAATACTTATGCAAGGAAATGTAAAAAGACATTGTCCAATTTGCTTTAAACCAGTAGAGGGCGCCAAATACCACAGTGGCTGCTTCTATAAACACACTCAGTTTTTATAAAGTCAGTCTACTCTATCACATCTCAAAGAAATGTTTGCAATCTTCGAAACTATTTCATGATTGATATCTACATTAGTAAACCTCAGATTACATTTTAAATCTCCCTGCCTTCAAAACTCTGCTGAAAACACTAGATTAGACCTGCATGAACTGGTTGACCAGTACAGCCATGTAGTTCAAGGTCAACCAGCATTGGTACACTTTCTGAGTAAGGTGGTTGAATAATAATGAACACATGCTGGTGACCATTCATGCTGTTCTTTGCAGAAGTGTAATCTTGGCATGCAACTCAAATATTTTCTTTCATGAACAAAATGCCAGAATCAGAAATTTGAACCAAGAAAACCCCAAAAATGAATTACTCCAAGTTTACAAGAAGAAAAACAGCCACTTAAGTGTTCAACAGAGTAATAAATACTATTGATGGGCTGTGCTGACAGATCAGTTCAGACATGACTGAACAGAGTGAAAGCTCACCTGTCAGCTGCTTCTCAACAAGCGGTCTGCTGGTCACCGGCGGCTGCTGGATCGGCCGAGAGGAGGGAGGTGTCGGCTGCAAATGATATATAGTAATATAGCAATTAACATAAACTGCAAATTGTCAATCAACATTGTAGTTCAATGTACATAACAGCATGTACACTGATAAAAATCATATTTTTAATGAGATCCTTATTTTGTTTACCAGTAAACATATCTAAGCATCCTTAAAACATGACACATTTACAAAACTGTTTAAACATTATTAGATATTATGTCTTGTTTTCAGATCATTTATTTTGAAAAAGTGCATTTTTCCATTAATATATACTGTATTAATATATCTATTTTATTTATTTTTTTAAATGTAATTTATTCCTGTGATGGCAAACCAGAATTTTTAGAATTTAGAGGCAACCATTACTCCAGTCTTCACTGTCACATGATACTTCAAAAACATCTGAATATGCTGATTTGGTGCTCAAGAATAATTTCTTTTTTGTAGAAACCATGATACACTTTTTCTGGATTCTTTCATGACTAACAAAGTTCAAAAGAACAGCATTTTTATTTATTTGAAATAAAAATCTTTTGTAACAATGTAGAAGTATTTACTCTCACTTTTGTACAATTTAATGCATCTTTGCTGATTAAAAATGAGTAATTTCTTCCAAAACGCCCCAAAAGTCTTGATATGTTTTGCAATTTTGCTTCTAAAGTAAATTTATCTTGTTATAAGAACATTTCAAAGTTTATACTTTTCAATGTTTAGTACTCTAGAAAATTATGTGCCTTAAAGCGAAGAGACGTGTACTAAAAGTCACAAAAAATACTTTGTGTTCTTTTTTCTGTTTTTATTTTTTACAGCAAAGCCTAAAAAACCAAAGTATATCACTTCTTATGCCTTTCGTACCTGTTCCGACACAGTTTAAATTAATTTCACTGCTTGTGTACAAACAATTTAGACCTCTGTGACCTTGACCATGACAAATTACAAATATTACCATTACCATCTTAAACACTTAAAAACAAGCGTGGAAAATGTCCTAGGGGGGATGTGGCATCCATCAAAATGGATTCCATGGTAAGACAAAAGAAAGTTTACTTTACAGCACCTCGGAATGCCATCTCTCTCTCTCTCTCTCTGTCACAGCGTGTTAAAACATGTTGTGTACTGCAAAAGCAAACAAAAACTGTGTAATTTAAAATTACTAGGTTAGAATTAAATTAATACCTGCATGCTGGCAGCAGCTGTTAAAACAAATATAATGGCAATAAATACTTGTAAGTGAAAGGAAAGATGCTTCTAAGAATCAGCAACCTTCACACAAGTACAATATACTCAGAAAATTAAAAAACAAACTAAAAAAGTAGCCAAAACATTCTTAAAATTACACTCAACTTCAGCACTGATAAATAAACCAGTCAAAAAAGTAGACACTTATGGAAGAAGATCCTTGCAGTCCACACCTAACAGCCACCTGGTTTCTTTCTATTGTAATTAGCTCTGGCAAGCTCAGACACGGGCCTCACACATCAGTAGCAAAGGGTTCATTTCAATTTCCACATGGCCTATTTCTGGATTAGCAACACAAGGCATGGGAAGATGGGCTTTAACATCTGGGATCGGTCTGGAGATAATAGCGTTCATCTGGGACTTTCCCCCAGAAGATGAACAAGTGTACAGTGACAGACCTGCCAGAAATCACAGGCTGCTGCTCTGGAAATAGCCGGGAACCTCGGGTTCATCATTAGATGTTTTGAATGTGGACACTACATGAATCACAACAAGTTTACACATTTTCTGAGGAAAATTAAGGTAATACCTGGATTGATGGTCGTCCTTCTCCATCTCCACTTGCTCCGTAATCACCTGATCCCTGTAGATTCTGAAGGAGAACGGAAAACTACATAAATTTCATCACACTGTTATCTAGTTGGCTGGAGGGCATGTAATACATCATGCGTCATACTGATGGGCATTAAAGCTTTATTCTGTGGAAAACCTAACTGGAGGCGACACATTCTTTTCTAGAAATGAATGGAAGTAAATTCCAAGCACTATCAGCCATAGATGGATAACAATCAGCCTACAAATACTCCAGGTATTCCTTAAAAGGAAAAGTTACTCATCCTTATGTTGTTCCAAACCCATGTTATTTTCATTCTTACATGAAATACAAGTCACATTTATTGATGCTTTTATGATATTTTTTGTCCTTTTTGGAACTATAAATAAACTTCTGTTGTGTGGAAAAGATCTCAGACATTCAGTCTGCACACCTTCTGTGTTTCAAGGAAGAAAAAAATAATACTGGGTTGGAAAAACACATTGGATGAGTAAATGATGACAACATTTTCATTTTGGGGTGAACTATTGCTTTAAGGTTCAGATTTAATGTAAATGTAGCTCATTTGGTAGGGCTTTGGTAGGACACTGGCAAGTTCAGACACGGGCTTTGGTAGGACATTGGTTCAGTTCCCAGGAGACAAAGAACTGATCAAATATATACCTTAAAATGCACTGTGAGTTGCTTTAGATACCAGCTTCTGCCAAATGCATAAATATAAATGTAAAGTGATGCCGCAGCAATTCTGAGATGAGTCACCTGGGGAAGACAGTCTAAATCTGAACACTTGCACCAGGCAAGCTATCCTTTTCACACTGGTCTCATTTATAAAAGACTACACGATAACTGGCTAAAAAAAACACACCTTCAAAGCTTTCCTTTTTTACAAAAGACAATCCACTTGTTTGAGAATGCAGCTAGACCTTGATTTATGCAGCGGATCTCCCAGAGTACATTTTCACTACTTTTCACCTCGCTGCATTAGCCAATCTTTGGATTAATCACCCATTTTAGAACCGCTTAACTTTTAATAGTGTGTGTAGCTGTAATAGTGTGAACCATTTATGTACCTATTTCTCATTTCCCACAAAGCTGAGGCATAATAAAGGCATAACACGAGTGAAAATGGTGTTTTTATATATAATAGGGTGTTTTTAGTCCTGTAGATTGTTTGCTTGGTTACACTGTTACAATGTTGCATTTACCTCTTGGTTCAGTTTGAGCATTTCAAATTATATAATTAAGCAATATCACAAAAGGAAGAGTGCAGTTTTGCCCCGAATATCATCACAAATGTCATATTGTTTATTGAACAAATCAAGTTTTTTTTATTAAATTTTTTGTTTTTGCTTTTTCTTTGTCAATGCAAATTTCCAACTAAAATCACAGAAGAACTGTTTAGACTCTCTGAGTAACACTCTGAGTGAATCAGTTTAATTAATGATTAATTGACTGAAGAAATCGGCCATTTCAATGAATCATTTGAATGAATGACTCAACTCATTAAGACAGAGACTTGCCACCACCTACTGTTGATTTTAGTTTCATATTTAAAGTATCACTTCATTAAAAAAAAAAAAATGAATCCAGTTTAAGGGGCCAAATATTACCTCATAGTGAAAGCGTTAATTTCTGTCACTGCTGTGAACTAACCACCGCACAGAATATGAAAAATATGAAAAGCTCAGGAGTCAGTCGTCCATGACAGGCCTAAACCAGCCAATGTACCAACACAAAAACACACTCATCTAATTATCATTATCAACAAATTCCCAGAAAATATTGAGCTATATTGAGATCCAACAATGATTGCAGTGTTTATATATGCCTAAATGATCCAAAAAGGCCTCCAACGCTCCAAACTTTCTTATTTGAAAGTTTATGTGCTTTAAGTCTTACCGCATCGAAGTCATCCTCATCTTCTTCACAGTGCCGTTCAGCCGCCCCAGGGTCTTTCAACACCCTTATATCGCCGATAAAACCCTAGAACAAACACGCACAGGTTATTGAGCTTATTTTGATGGCTATAGCAGGTGTGGTGACATACAGTCCATGCTGTAGGGCAGCTGCTCATTAGAAACTGAATCCACTGTGCATTATCATGCCATTGCCTTTCACGGCAAAAATGCTGGCAGTCAGATAACAATGTGTGCCTGATATCTTACTTTTCAAACACATGGCTATCTGTCTCCATGTGGGATTTCCCTTTCATGGTTTGCAGCACAGATGGTGATAACATTCAATACGATCCACCAAGCAACACATTCAGCCAATCACTTAATTATTCTCATGTTGTTCCAAAGCTGTATGACTTACTTTCTTCTGTGGAACACAAAAGGAGATGTTTAGCAGAATGTTGAGGTTGCTCTTTTCCACACAATAAAAATGAATGAGGCCCAAGAGACGTCAAGCTCCGGAAGGATAACAAGCACAATAAAAGTAGTCCATACAACTATTTCTGCTCTATTTTAAGTCTTCTGAAGCCACATGATAACACTGAGGAGTAGATTTAAGCTATTATTTACTAATAAGGTGGCAAATTTAAAAATGCACAACTTCATATTACATGAATGAGATCTGAAAGAAGATTTTCAGAGAATAATGACTGTTTCTCACACAAAACTATCAATATTTGCAATATACTGCATGGACTACTGATAGGGTGAACAGCTGATGACAACTGACAACCATTCTTTATTATTAGGAACAGCATGAACATCCAAATAGCTCCTTTTGTGGCCTACAAAGAAAGAAAAGAAAATCAAACCCTTTTGGAGCAATATGAGGTTGAGTAACTGATTATAGAAATGTGGGTAAGTTGCTGGTAAGATCTGACAGGACTTCCCTTCTCGTGTCTCAAGAGCTAAAGTCAAAGGTTTAGGAACAGAATGCAGTGAAGGAAGATTTATGATGTCTTAATTGCCCTTTTATTTCACGCTGTGACCTGCTGAGACCCTCTTACAGCCCTAACACGGGGTCAGATTTACAGACCTGATCACCCCCACAGTTCTGCACATGGTCTTAATGAGAGGGATGAAATAGCAATCATATCTTGCTTAATCAGGTCTGTAATTATGATGGCCATCTCCTCATGGTGGAGTTCCCATAGGAAATGGACGCCACATGAAACAAGGAGCCATACTGAACTGAACAATTAAGATCCATCTGCTTTTGAGTGGCCATTATGAGCTCTGGGAAATGTGAGGCATTTCTGCTGCCTCAGTTGCCTCACTATGGTTATTGAACAACATGCTTGAAAGCACTAGCATAACTAGAGGACACAAGGCGGGGCATTCAATCACATCACTCACTTCAGAGATCAGTTAGGCTGCTTTAGTAGCACAGCAGCTGGTGAAGAATCTGTTGGCCTATAAAAGCTG
This sequence comes from Sinocyclocheilus rhinocerous, assembly GCF_001515625.1. Classification (NCBI taxonomy): domain Eukaryota; kingdom Metazoa; phylum Chordata; class Actinopteri; order Cypriniformes; family Cyprinidae; genus Sinocyclocheilus; species Sinocyclocheilus rhinocerous. Next base: position 761,911 of record NW_015652285.1, on the reverse strand, counting down.
TTCTTATTCATTATTTTTGTATATATAAATATATATATTTTATTATATTATATTATATTTCATATATTTCAAGTTCATAATGCTACCAAATGGTGTTGCAAAAATTCTTTATATATTTTAAATATTGTTTAAATATATATTTATTTATTTGATTTTATGATGTAATTTAGATGCCTACATATTTTCTTCACTTATTACATTATTTATTAGTTATTCATGGATTATTTATGTTTAGTATAAAGTTTTAAGTGATCCTGACAAAAAAAAAGTTATCAAGTTTTTTTCTGAAAAAAAGACAAATATAAGTAATTGTGACCAGGGGGGGCGGGGCCGAGAGCCGTGGGAACGGAGCGAGGCCGGTGGAGTGATTGCTAATGAGCGACACCTGCACCCACTCACCGGTCTCGAGTCTCACGGAGGAGCTCCGGAAGGATAAAAGGGAGGAGTGACGACCGTGTTGGACGAGAGAGGACCAGGCCTGGATTTTATTTTGTGTTTTGGTTTCGTTTGTGTTTATTTTACTATTTTGTGTTTATTTTATTATTAACGTTTATTTAAATGTGTTTATTTTATTATTAAAGTTTATTTAAACGTCCGCCGGTTCCCGCCTCCTTCTTCCCGTGACTACGAACGTTGTTACAGTAATGCTTCTAAATAACTTAATATTAAACAGTTCATCAAGGAAGGAAGGAAGGAATAAGCAATTAAATTACATTAAATTGAATTGCATTTAAATATATATAAAAAATATATATATATAAGATTTATAAAATAAACAAATAATATAATTATTTAGTGATATATAAATAACATTAAACATATATGTGTGTGTGTGTTTTGTGTGTGTGTGTGGGGGGGGGGCATTCAACAAATTTAATTTAACAAATTAAATGATGCTAAAATAAACAAACAGGCATAATACATAAATATATGAATCAATAATATTTTTTATTAATTTATATATCATAAAATAAAAGAAATATGTAATATACAAATAATAAATGGAAAAAATAAAATAAAATATACTGTTAGTTCTCATCTGACTGAATTTGGGGGAAGAATAGGGCAGCGGCCGGTTTTCACTGATCTCAGATCAAGCTGTGGGGTCAACTGCTGGACACTGCCACACAAAACTAACAGGACCTAATTGCTCCCCTGTGGATTTTTAAAGCAATTAACTACTCTACTCCAACAAGGAAAGATGAGTAGACTATTTTACGACAACAGAATGTTTGTTGTGTTTTAAACAGGCCAATTTGAGCAATCAAATCATGCAAGAGTCACTCAACCACATAGATTTTCATTGCACCTTCCCTTTTCTGGGTTAAGCTAGCCTTGGTTTGACTTGTTTTCACTGGGATATCATGATTTGAAAGAATGGACTGTGTACATACCAAAAACTTATCAGGGTCTGCTCCACTGGCATGACCAACAAACACTCCAGCCCCGGCATCCAGGTCCATATCATCTGGAGACCGCTCAAAAGTGATGACCTGAGGATCTGAGTCACAGCTGAAGTAGAGGGAAACACGCTCATTCAAAACACCGATGGAAAACCGGGTCCAGGTGTTCACCATGGAGGGCACGGAAAATCTGGCCGCCTCGTATGAGCTCTGCGAGTCTGGCTCAGTGTAGTAGAAGATTATATACTGCTTGCCCTTCTCCACCGCTGACAGCTTCACACCAACATACATGATGTTCTGGGTTGGGTCAGTGATGGAGAAGATGACTCCAGGCTTGGAGGACGTGGGTTTTATGTTGAAGATAAGGGAGAAGTCACGGAAGAAAGGGTTGGGCAGGTGGGCTGCAGCTGACTGACCCACATTGGAGCTTTGGTCAAACACATAGCCAGGGCTGTTATCATGGTCAAAGACTTTGGAGACACCATCAGGTGGAGGATCACCAATTAATTGCAACAGCGACACTCCACTTTCTTCTGTGGAAAGAAAGGAAAAGAATATAAACGACCTTACAAAGCACAATACAAAAGTGAATGGTCAGGAATGGGCAGCAGGCTGGGACTAGGTTAAAAAGCACATTATTAGTCTGCTCAAACATGTATTGCAGAGGAAGTGCTCAACATTGACAGCTGTGATGGGAAATCAAGGGGTGAATCTTGACTTTAGTTGTGAAATACTGCGAGAAAGCATTATTTTGGCTGTATACAGTATCTTTAGTGAGCTAAAAGTAATTTCATCCTTTTTTTCAGGAGGAAAATGTGTGAATAAAAAAGACAGACAATTTAATGTAACTCATGTTTGGGACTTTTTGATATCCTGAAACAATATACAACACTTTTGATTGAACAAGAATGTACATTCATCAGCCAGTAAAATTTCCCAGTTTTAATAGAAAGTGACCCCTTGGGTTATTTGTTCCCAGAGGACCTTCTTGAGGATGAAATTTACTATGTATGTAATACACTGACATCTTTTAAAGTTATAAATACTACGTGAACAATATAAAATATATTTTATAAGACTCATGAGACAGCAGTAAAAAAAAAAAAAAGTACTTATTGCTTGACTCGAGGGGATATAAAACTTGTCTTGGCCTGAGACGGGAATTTCTGCCAACTTTTACAAATTTAGGCTCCAAAATAAAAGCCATGATATCAAAATTTGAAGAAATTTATATACAAAATGACATTTTTGAAAAAAACGAATTTCAATAAAATATATTTTATAAGACTCAAGACAGCAGTAAAAAAAAAAAAAAAGTACTTATTGCTTGACTCGAGGGGATATAAAACTTGTCTTGGCCTGAGACGGGAATTTCTGCCAACTTTTACAAATTTAGGCTCCAAAATAAAAGCCATGATATCAAAATTTGAAGAAATTTATATACAAAATGACATTTTTGAAAAAAACGAATTTCAATAAAATAAACTCTTCTCTAAAACAAAACAAAACAAAACAAAACAAAACAAAATAAAATAAAATAAAATAAAATAAAATAAAATAAAATAAAATAAAATAAAATAAAATAAAATAAAATAAAATAAAATAAAATAAAATAAAATAAAATAAAATAAAATAAAATAAAATAAAATAAAATAAAACAAAATAAAATAAAATAAAATAAAATAAAATAAAATAAAATAAAATAAAATAAAATAAAATAAAATAAAATATTACTGGATACTACTATATGGTGTGTATATATAAATCAAACTTAGACTGCTGGGTGAGATCAGGAGACTCACATGCTAATATCACTCAGCACAGACATATTTAGCTAGTTGTGAAGATAAGCTAGGCATGGAAACATCACAGGCTCCATGTGCTGACATGTCATGAGGAGGAGGGAAAGGTGTGAGGTTACAGCTGGACAGCTTAAGACCCTTCCTGCCTACACACACACACACACACACACACACACCACAACACAACACAACACATCGATTCTGCTTTTATAAATATAGAAAAGTAAGAACAGGGTGTTTCTTGCCAAAACAGTCCCTCCTTTTTTATCATATGGAAGATAATTGTGTTTTGTTCATTAAACTGATGTATAAATGTGTGTTTTGTAAATGTTAATAGAAACATTAAAGTTGATGCAAGTCTTTGGAACCATGACTTGACTTTTGTAAATTTTCTGAAAAAAGACTACCAAGTACAGCTCATGAGCACATGGTCTTATTTATCAAACAAAGATCAAAGTCCTTTAGGGGTTTACATATTCATCATTAAGTTCTTCAGATGGCGCTTTTGTTATGAGTTGAAACAAAACTCTTCTCGCCTTTGTTGCACATGAGAGGATTAGAAATGAAAACACACCTTACTTATGGTTTTGGTGTGACGTGAATTTCTAGTGGATAATGTTCAGCTTGTGAACCTAGTCTTAGGGTTGATTTACCTAGACAGAGGATAACCACTCTTCCGAGTTTCACTATTCAAAGAGTAAACTGTGTCTTTAGATCATGACAAGATAATGACAAACTTGCATTCCTGCACATGTTCAGGTGCTGTTGTGTAAACAGTGGACATGTTAAACCAGCGTTCAATGGCTAATGGCCACTTCAATGCGAAACTAAAGTTTTCTGAGACATGTTGGGCTTGTGAAATTGACTTTAGGGAAACCAGTATCCTTGACTTTTGCTTTTCTGACAGCAGGCAATAAATTCTAATTCCAGAATCCAGATGTGTCGGGATAGAATGAGACTTACAGAAGCACCTGAGGCCATGTGTGTCTGCTCTTGTACATGAATAAAACAACCAAGACATTTGACACTAATGACTATCAAAAAGACTTTCAGAATTTTTGCAACTGAAAAGTGCTTCCATTTTTGACAGCATCATCATTACTTGGTCAAGCCAGATCAAGACTAGTGCCAGGAAAGACAGAATCAATAGCATAATTTTTAAGTCAATGGATGCAACTGGAATGAAACAGGGTATTCAATGAGAAGGGAAACATTTATTTGATTTTATTTATTGGGAATTCATTGGATTGTTACAAATGTATATTTTAATATAAATGTAACAAAAATATAAAAATATTAAAGAGTAGACAAACACACAATACAAAGCAACTATAAATGCATAAGCTGCATGGTCTTATTTACTGAAAGAAAATCTATTGGCAAAACCATTTACCATTCTATGTCAGTTAGTTGATTTGATCTTGTACAAGACCATAAAAAGACTAGTTTTACATGTCTGCTGAGGTTTGTCCATTAACTTCTTTCCATGTCACACTGCTGATGACCTGTAGCATCCATATGTTCACCAAGCAAGCCAACCCTGACATCAATATGTGTCAATGTTTCACTACCTCATTGTAATCTGGTAAAGATCTCTTAAAGGGCCACTGAGTTAGAGTTAAAAATGTCATTTTAATGAAAGTGCCTGTTTAATGATCCATAGTGTTCTTCACTTCTATGAAACTAAATAGGCTGGTTAATCCAAACATGAAAACTATTGCAGGTGAATTAATATTTATTACTTAAAACTTTACACATTTAAAGTCACACATCAAAATATGACTTCAGGGGCTAATGACAAATGCATAGGTCCTGATTATAGCTGACAATAGGCAGAGTCCATATGCTGACAAGAGAGTATACAGGGCATATCTAAATGACGAATGGAGAAAAAAAAACAGTAAAAATGTGAAAACTGCAACATTTTTACATCACATCAATCAAACATGAATCGAACTGAACTTCAATTGAAGTAGGTTTTAACTCTCTGTTTTAAGGCCATTAATACAAAAAACTCTCTAATTTTCAGATTTCCTTGTTATGAGTTTTTGCTTGTAATCAGTTTATCCTAAAGCTTAATGAGCCACTTACTGGGCATCCCCTCTAAATCCTGACAGAAAAACTAAATCATCAATGTCATTCACCAATCTTGCACTTTGAAGCTTGAATATGGAGCATGCGGTTCAACATTTCAAATCAAACGTCTGCAATCAAATGACTCAGATGACATTATTCTACCAAACAGGGCTGCATTAGAGGTCTGCTGACTTGCACCTTTTATGGGACACTAAAGAGCATTAAAGATTGGACAGTAATACATTTCCGTGCAATAGGAACACTTAATTTCTTTTGCCAATACAATGGAAGACAGAAATGCTGTATGATCCAATGTGACATCAACACTGCCAATTTACCCCAGCAAACCCGTTTAACCTTGGAGGCGCCATAAAGGCACAAAGAACATCTCTGCTAAGATTCTCAACACAACAATTCCACATTTTAACTTTTTTCTGAGAGTCAAGTCATCTTGGCAATTGCAGGAATTGCCCTCTCAGTTGATCCATTACAGAATGAATTGAGCACACTGTCTATTGGCACTCAGAGACTCCACTGTTGTGGAAAAGGGAAAAGGGCCTCTGACCCAATGAGAAATTTTTTCCCAATGAAGCCATTTTCCCCCAAATCTAATAGCTACATCTACAAGCTTCACTGGAGTCCAGACACTACATAACCCCATTATGATCTGTGAAACACTATTTGAGAAAGCTTTCAGAACAGTCATGGGAGGATATAAGATGAGACCATACAGGAGATGAAAATGTGTGCGCAGCAGTGAGAGGGAGTAACTAAATAAAAGTAGTGACATTATTAAAATATTTTTTTTTTTGTACTGCTTTAAAAATAATGTTACAGTGGTCCAAGCTACACTACTGTTCAAAACTTTGGGGTGATTTCCTTTTGAAATTAGTACTTGTCTTCTTTTATTACTTTTATTCGTTTATTTCCATTAAATTTATCAAGAGGGACAGTACATGCATTTAATATCTTACAAAAGATTTCTGTTCTAAACAAATGCTGTTGCATCTTTTAAACTTTCTATTCATTAAAGAATCCTGAATAAAATTGATCATGGTTTCCACAAAAATATGAAGCAATATAACTGTTGCCAATATTTATACTAATAAGAAATGTTTATTGAGCACCAAATCAGCATATTAGAAGAGTATCTGAATGATTGTGTGACTGAAGGCTTCAGTAATGCCTTCTTAAAATTCAGCTTTGTTATCACAGAAATAAAATGCAATTTAAACTATATTAAAATAGAAAACTATCTTACTTTTGAACAGTAATGTACATCAAAGCAATACATCTCTGTACTTCAATAAGTCCAATTCATTATAGTGAATCAATGGATGTCTCAAAAAAAAAACACACACACTTCACTTCGAATCACTTGGCCATAATCCTTGCAAGGTAATATTCTGCAAATTTCAATTTAATACTGTCATCCTAATTTAGACTGTTTTTGTGCCGGATAAATACCTCATCTTAAAAGATGCTGCCTCCTAAGGAGCTTTTAATGTAGTTAACTACTCTTTTAAAAGAGTTTCAAAGGCTTCCCCAGCAGAAAGGAATTCTGATGAGGAATGAAAATGCCTTAAAATAACAGACTAATTAACAAGAGGACCAATCAATTGTAGTTAAAGGAAGACTAGACAGTCTGTTACATATTAGCCTGTCCATTACACATGGCCCCAGAGCCTCACGAAAACTAACAATGCTAGACGCTGTCACACTTAACGATCTATTGCCCCTGACAATTTCACTTTCCAACACAAGCAGCACACCTGGAATTCACTTTTTAGCCTGCGATGAAACAAATGTCGAATCCCTCACATAGCTAACATGAGAACGATATAGTTAGCATAACTCAAACCATGAACAAACGTGCAATCTGCACCACCATAGGGACGCTTTACAGGAAGCTTTAAAGCCGCTGAGAAAGCCTTGCTTTCTGACATGCTGCTTGCATTATAAAAACAACATTAATATTGTGGTTTGATCTTATCTGCCCCAAATCAGTCCTGAATGACTCAAAACTCTGCCAAATCTAATTTAATTTAGATGTTTCCATTATTTAAGATGACTCTAATTGAGGTTGATGAAACGATTATTTAAACATACTGTACACGCAAACACATCTGCAATTCTAGAGCAGAATCTAAAATGCAAGGAAGCCTGGGGCTAGTTGTTATATATCCCCAGGCTTCCTAGCATGTTATGCATATATATATATAGAATGTCAGTGAATATTTCTCAAAGTTTTTTTTTTTTGCCAGTTTCTATAAACAGAATCGGCATATACATAGTCTTGCATATTTCTACCATTAATATGCAGGAAAACAATACAATTCATCGAAAACGTGATGTTGACCCCTTGTGACAACATGCCCCTACAGTCACAATACATGGGGAAAGTTGTTACAATAGCATATATACATATTGATAGGATTTGTGGTTAAAATGCAATGGTTCTGCAACAGTTTCATGCATTCCGAGACATATAATGGTGATAAAATGTGGGGGGGGGGAAACGCCCAGTCAAACCGCCCAGCACTATTTTGTATCAAAATTGCATTATTTGTATATTTGTATTATTCTAATAATAATACAAAATGTGAGATTTTATTCCACTGTGTCCTTGGATGGTCTCCTAAAACATGATGTCCACTCAAATATGTCAATATAACAAGCTGTCTGAAAGATAATGCCTTTTTAGACACACTTTTAAGATAAAGGGCACTTGGCCCCAGCAAACACAGGAAATTCAAGCAAGAGTCTACAACAGCCTTAAAAGTTTTTTTTTTAATCATAGAAAACCATCCGCAGTACTAGCTATACATCATGACTCTATTTGCTCATTGTGTATTTATATATGTTCATTTGCTTCACAATTCACATGACAGTTTATTCTGTAACCATGTTTCTAGATGTTTATCACAAACCCACACAAATACCAACGGTATGCTCTCAGGATTTACTTGGCAGATGATTGCAATCAAAATTCAGCCTGAACATATGGACTAACAATTCTGTGTTAAGTCACTCCTGCCAAAAATGTTAACCTGAAAGCTGCATTTACTGTGCCTCAGCAAAAAGACATACTTATTAGAAGACAGATGGTTCTGTCCTCCAGCCACTGAGACGATGAACATTTATCTGTCCTCCACAGTCAAGAACAAACTCTGGAATGCGGGGGGGAAAGTCATATGAACGGCTTTCACTATCAAAAACAACTCAAGTGTTTGCCTCCCAAGCCTATAATCAATAAAAAAGAGCTCATATTTCAATACGAAAAACACTTAGTTGAGGGCAAAGTACAGCAGACTCGTTTAGGAGCATCTTTATTTAAAGGGGTCATATGATGCGATTTCAAGTTTTCCTTTCTCTTTGAAGTGTTACAAGCTCTTGGTGCATAAAGAAGATCTGTAAAGTTGCAAAGACTAAAGTCTCAAATCCAAAGAGATATTCTTTATAAAAGTTAAGAGTCAGCCACGCCTACCTAAAACGGCTCGTTCTAACACTCATGCCTGGAGCTGATCCGTGCTGGTCGCTGAGGAAATACATCAACTTTGCGCTGTGGATCACCGGATCGGCTTTCACCGTGGACGAAGCGAAGTCCAGCCCGGGGTCGTCACATGTGGTTGCCGCAAGCCTCTTTCGTCGAATCCGCCAGCCGTGCCGTTATCAAGCCCGCCGCCTCTGCTCACTCAGCCTGCCGGCCGTTCCTCACTTATTCGGCCAATCATAACGCACTGGATAGCTGGCCAATCACAGCACACCTTGCTTTTCAGACCGATGAGCTTTGTAAAAATCGACGCGTTTCAGAAAGGCGGGGCATAGGGGGGGGGAAGTCTATGCTTCCCCCTCCCATTTAAGGGGGAAGTCGTGGCCTAATGGTTAGAGAGTCGGACTCGTAACCCAAAGGTTGCGGGTTTGAGTCTTGTACTGGCAGGGATTGTAGGTGGGGGGAGTGAATGTACAGCGCTTTCTCCCACCTTCAATACCACGACTGAGGTGCCCTTGAGCAAGGCACCGAACCCCCAACTGCTCCCCGGGCGCCGCAGCATAAATGGCTGCCCACTGCTCCGGGTGTGTGTTCACGGTGTGTGTGTGTTCACTGCTGTGTGTGTGCACTTTGGATGGGTTAAATGCAGAGCACTAATTCCGAGTATGGGTCACCATACTTGGCCACATGTCACATGTCATGTCACATAGAGGAGAAACAATAATGTACAGTATGTGGAAAATAATGTGTTTTTTGAACCTTAAACCGCATAAACACATTTCATTACACCAAATACACAAAATAATGTTCTTTTTAGCAACATCATATGACCCCTTTAATAAAACCAAATTACTGCAAAAGCAAAACTGCTTATGGCATTTTCAGTGTGCCTACTAACAACACCAGAATGTATTCTGTTTAACTTGCATTGCTATTTATTAATAAATCAGAGAGAAAAGGAAATTTCCTCTGTCCTAACATACAGTACATGCATGCATGGAGGAATGTAACATCTAGCGTACAGGTTAACAATTTGACCAACTGCATACTCTGACAAGAAACAGTATGCAATAGAGAAGATCAATGTGCAAAGGTGTTTCTCTGTATTTACCCATTTTAAGATACCCCACTTCAATGTAGGATAAGAAAGAATGTGGGGTATTTTTATGGTAAATTGTTTGACAATCTTACAGATTTATTCTCTTATGTTCACCAAGTCTAACCACATTTATGAAATTATGATTATCTGTGCAACTACAATGCAATCATTAACACCAAGAGGACTCCCAGTTTAAATCATACCTCTCACCCATTCCTCCAACTGCTAAATAAAGTTAAGCCACTTTGTACAAAATGAATTTACAGGACATTTCCAGCCATTCTTGAATTATTAGATAATAATTTAATCTCATTCCACTCAACAGATCACCCTCACAAAGACAAAGATTTTAGGCAATATTAAAGCTGGGTAACTTACCCAGCTATAAAATATTTTATATTTATCTTATATTTTATATTTATCTTAAATTATCTTATATTTAAAATATATTATAAAATAATTAATTATAACATAATTAAAATTATAAATATATAAAAACATTTCCATCCAGGCCTGAAAACCACAACAATCCAAGACCGTGGGAACTGAGAGTCGCATGTGCTTTGAAATACAAACACATAAACATGCAAAGACTTGATTTAGTAGTGCCATGCAGTCATCCTTCACACTTCCATGCAGTTTTGACAGGCGTGCAAAGTGAATGCGTTAAAACACATCTCGCCAGAGACTCTGAGTGCTTACAACTGTTGAAGACCACACAATACTTGAAGACAAACAAAAACCCTCTTGAGGACTGGTGAACGACAAACAGACAGACAGGTGGTACCGGTCGAAAATGCATCTCTCTATTCTTTTAAGAGCAAAAGAGATGGCATTCTAACCGGGCATTACCTTTCTGATTACTAACTGACAAGCACCGATACCCATCATGCTTCTCTTCAGGCAGAGAGTGGCACTCCACAAGGAGGCGGCCCTCATCCAGGAGCGTCCAGCAACTGTCACGCAGGACCTCACAGAAACTGTGACAGGGCAGCGGGGGCGGCAGTCCAGGCGGGCCGCACTGCGGGGTCAACAGCAGGCAGAAAAACCATTCCAAGCTATGATGGCAGTTTGACCGCAAAAGCCATGCCCACTCGGTCAAAACTGCCTGAACTTCCTCCACGCTACTTTGATTGAGAAAATTTGGCACTGCGAAACTCTCCACTCCCATTCTGGTGCAAAACGGCAAATCAGAATCGACTGGCAAGCAGCGCGGGGATTCGACAACCTTTGGCATGCTAGCTACTAAAAACTCACTTTCAATGGTTAGTAGATTATCTGAGACAGAGTATTCAGAGGAATACGACGGGTTATCATAATCATCATGCTCTGTAGAATTATGCCCATTTGAATAATTATAAGTGCTAACATTTTTATAAGAAACATTCATGCTTTCATTAAATCGACTTTCTGTTGGGTCGTTGATGCTCTGAAATCCATCCAACTGGTCCTCTTTGGTCTCCAATGTGAGATTTCTTACATGCAAACTTGCATTTTCAGTAGCAATACCCAAAATGTTGGTTGTCGTAACATAGCCATCCTGTCTTTCAAATTGAGAAGATCCGGATCCGGATCCAGAAGCAAATTCAGACCATGACCCGCTTATAGATCCTGACTCAACCCCCAACACAGACCTGAACTCTGATTTCCCCTCAAAATGACCTCCATCATAACTGACCTCTTTCGGGACCTCAGTTACGGAAGCACTTGTACCTGTTGTTCTGGGCGGTTCTGTCCTCGGTGGTGATGTGGGCCTTACGGCTGTCAGGTAGGCCGGTGTCTGTGCGCCCTTCACATTTTCTTTCGAGTCATCGAACCAGAACCAGCTGTGTGTGTGGCATATCCTCAAGCACACCAGAATAAAGAGGCACAGCCAAAACCTGAGCTTAGACATCACGTTCACTTCCAGTCATTCAGCAATTCAAACAGGATCCTGACATGCCCTCAATAGTAATCCACACAAACCACACACAGACTCGTCCCTGGCTCACCGTAAAGTCACCACAATCAGCCCACAAGCCAGGCAGGAAAAGTTTAGAGGAGGAGTAACATATTTAAAAGAGAACGGGGGGCTGGTTCGTCATTGGCCGAGCTTGGGACCTTTTCCTCCCCCGTAGCTCTATCTCCCCTTTGTCCTTGTGAAAGAGTGTCTCTGATGATAGATATTCTTACCAAAAATGCCTGCAAGGAGTCCTTTTGTATACACCGGTGCTTCTAAATGCCCTCACTGATGGAATTTAGAGTTGTTTCAACTTACTTTTACAGCTTTTAAAGGGGCAGAGAAATTCCACAGACCCCCTGTTACACAATAACAAGCTGCTTAAATACTCAAAAACACCTCTTAAATGCAGAGATTTATGCTTTAAAGGGGTTTGTCATTTGCTGAACCTCTGATGTAAATTCTAGTTGAAAAAATAATACTAGATTTGCATTTTCTGAAGGAAATACTGTAACAGTAACAACCAAAACCACACACACGTCCATTTAAAAGTTTGAGGTTTGTAAATATTAATAATCAGAAAGTCTGAGGAAAGTCAGTCCGTTGTGCAATCACTGTAATTATTATTCTAGAATTAACAGATCCTACAAACCCAAACTATGCTACCTAGTTAGAACAACTTCCTTAAGATACTTCTGATGATACAGTACAAAATGTATTCCGTGTTTAGGAGACACAGGTGTCATAAATCACTTCATAACTATGTCAGTGAAGTTCAAACAGTAGCCAACTCCACTCTCCAGCTTTGAACTGGAACAAGCTGTCTAAAAACTCGCTCACCTCCAGTATAGGCTGAAACCAACCCCTATCCAGTCAATATAAATCTTGCTCTCTGGCTTAAACTCACCATTAGTTTTGCCTGCCCTGAGCCCACCCCTTGCTCTGCACTTCAAGCAGGACACAGTTACAGAGTCATCTAGATCTTGTGCACTTGTTCAGACAAGCCTACGACAGCTGACAGAGACCCTCTACATGCTAACTGACACTCTATGAGGACTGTCAAACTATTAATATTTCTTCTGAAGAAACTTTCAAAATACAAATTTCAAAACATTTCAAAATATGCACACGTGTCATTGTACATTGCCATTTCTCAGTAATTAATTGTGAAATTGACTAGCAATTTCAAAGTGAAAATAGTTTCTATACCCAAGTCTAAAATTACCATGTTCTTACAATTTCAGGACACACAACAAAGACAGTTTTCATTTCCTACATTTTGAATGTGTTATAAATAATCTTTAATCTTTTATATCTTTTATATAAAAGATATAAGATATGCACAGTCAATAACAATTATATGCCACTTTAGTGAGAAAACAATTGACTACAATTTGACATTAAGAAATATTTACATAATTTAAAATACCTACTTTTAGTAGTGCAAAAGTTCAGAAAAGTTATTAAAAACAAACTCAATTTCTAAAATCTTAAGTTTTACTCAACATTTTAGTGCACACACCTCACTTTAGAGCTACAGTATAAGCCAAAAGATACAATGAAGCCTTGTGTGATGTTGTGGACAGAACAGACTGAACACTGGATTTAAGATGAGCTGAGGACAGATAATTGCTCTTTAGGGGTTTTGATGTAAACTGGATAAAAAGCTGAAGCAGAGGATTTGGTTCAATGAAGACTCTAGAGCTCTCCTCTTAAACAGTGAAAGGACACAATGAGCCATGCAGATATTCCAGAAACCTACAACGTCTGCCAAACCCCTTGAGGCACAATGGAGAAGTCAACCCCTCAAAACAATTCATCAGGAGACACAGCCAAAATTACTGGGGCTGCCCACAGAGAGTGTGGGAATGACATTAACAAATGCTGAGCAGCAGTAGGGTGGACAGCTCTGAAAACCCAGCCAACAACGCATTGAATCTGCTAGCGTGGACTCAACATAGCATTTAGATTTCAAGTGGACACTGCTGGAAGAGTTCTCAGTGGCTCTGGGCCAAAACCTAGTGGGCTGCCTTGTGGTCTACTGCCTATGTAGACAACTACCTTCTAGAGGTCACATTAATGAAATTTCCATTATCCAAAAATGTCCATTATCAATGTATGTAGCACATACTATAGAAGACACTTTCAAACCATGCAGCTTTCTATCGGCAAGTCAAGTGTGGCAAATTCATGTGACTAACTAGAATCTGATGCTAAATTAATGTGTGGGAATCTTTTGTCCTCAAGTGAAAATCCCGATCATGCTGAATCCCGATTCCCAATGAAATGACTAGATGTCGTTCACTAAAAATGGCAGAATAATGGTAAATGTGACTGCAAATGGGCCCTCTGGAATTGCATACTGTTTGAATATGTACTACACTGGAGAAAAATAAACTTTGCGACAATTAAAAAGTATGTTCTTTATATAGTATAAATGTGTGTAGTATGAATGAATTCTGGACATACTACATCCACGTTTGTCATGTGACCTACAACGTCAGTTGCGTCCCTTCACTGTCATTCACAATTCCACCCCATGGCCTCATGGGATAGTAAAGTGTCCATCAGATGTGCACTTCAGAATCTCGCCAGAAGTACTAAGTCATCCAGGTACTTTTCCGCCAACTGTTTTATGATCATCCTCCTACTTTGAAATTGGAAATGTTCCAATTAACAAAAAAACATTCCATATTAATTAACCAAAATGTTTAATTATACAACTGTTTAGCCAATAAACAAAAAAGAAAAGAAAAAGTACCTACATGCAGGAAACAAACACAGTAAGGATGATTGGACTCCATTTCTCACGGCAGGTTTAAAGGAAGTATGAGTTTCTCCATTTTTTCCCCCGTCTCTTTACACAGGAAGTAAAGGTTAATGAACTGCAAACACAGCTTTTCCTTTACCCACAAGGACACTGAAACACGAGCAGCTATGAGAACATGACATCGACACATGCTTCTTATTACCTCGAGTCAAAACTGCACATATATCACCAAAGCAGCTAACAATTCAATAACTGGCTGAAGTCCTGCTGTTAGCTTTTACATAAGGGTTAATGCTAAACCTCATCATTCAGGTCCTACATGGGTGGGAATCTTAGTTTACAATTCTCCACAGCAACTCCCTCGCAGTCGTGACCTTTCTCAGCGCACGTTCAGGGCCAACATGTTCTCTGCCATCAGCCAAACTGATTTTTTTAGTGGATGAAAGCTGCACTCATCAGGATGTGATTTAACATGAATTGTAAAAGATACGGCAGCTTTTACTCTTCGCCGGTACAGAAATAAAAAAGGTGCTTGTGCTGTTTTTCTTCTGCGGTGTCCCCGATTTTTAATGACTGAACTGAGATATTCTTGGGTGCCAAGGGACTGTAATGATTTGGAAAGTTTGCCATCTGAGCATTGTTTTGAGCAAAACATGTATTAATCATGCATCAATACCACCAAAATAGGTGTCACATGTTAGTCTGAGGAGTTTGAAATGCTCGGGATATGCAAGATGTGCGACCAGAAAGGATGGGTGGCCAAAAACAACACTCACACCGGTATGCTTTCAGTCACACTCCTCTGCAAACTCCTCTGAGGAAACTGAGCTTTCCTGACATTTTCTGCCTCTCACTGATGAGGAATGTGTCCTGGACATGTAGTGTCCTTGGGTGTGTTTGAATAAAAAAAAATTTTTTTCATTTATCTCTCATTTTTTGGATGGCTGTCATCAAAATAATATGGTCTCATAAGTGTGTAAATTACTAAATTCAAGCAATAGTTGAAATGGAAGAAAACTATATATTGTATACTACCATTTGGGGTCAGTTTCCACAAAAATGTTAAGCAGCACAGCTGTTTTCAAATGTTTCTTGAGCACCAAATCAGTATATTAGAATGATTTCTGAAGGATCATGTGACACTGAAGACTGGAGTAATGATGCTGAAAATTCAGCTTTGCATCACAGGAATAAATTACATAAATTAAAATATATTCAAATAGAAAACAGTTATTTTAAGTTGTAATATTTCACAAAATTACTGTTTTTACTGTATTTTTGATTTTAAAAAATTAGCCTTGGTGAGCATCTTTTTTTCTATATAGATTTTCTAATTGTCAAACTCTAAAAATAATAATAATAATAATAATTACAAAACCATTGTAAAAGTCCATATTACTCACATTGAAGTGCATATCAGTGAAAAATCTGTTTGAAAGTATACAGCATATAAACAATGACATAAGGTTGAAAAATACAGCATAAGGATCTTGTGAATTTGAGCAAAGCTTTCTGTATTTACAGGTGACAGGGAATTTGCCGAGTGCTTGTAATTAACTTGAGCACAGGGATAATAACAGTATCGCATCCTGTTTCCGCTGTCAACAGGCTTTCTTTTTAAATGCAGAGAGAGTCTGAACCTCTAACTCAGGCTGACATGCCAAAAGCAGAAGTTATGAGATGTGTGCAAACAAGTTGTCCTTGATCCATAATAACACAGAAACAGATGTGACACAGGTTTAATGCATCAATAAACAACAGCAGACAGAATAACAAAACCTGATTAAATATATTCTTCGGGTTTTCCCACTTAAGTTTGTCATTACTTTAGTCAAACAGCACTGATGCAGACATTCCTACAGGCTTTTTAAGATCAACTTAAGGCAGTTCAAAATTCTGAACTGTTGTTCTAAAATGTTTTATTCAAAAATATGACTAAGAAAGGTCCTAATGAATCCTAAGGTCATTGAATGGTTCCAATTTTTATGGAGAAGAACCTACAAAGTAAATCCTCACATGATCTTATTTTAGTGTGTTTGACTGATAAGGAACAACAGCAAGTTCTTAACGGAAACCATGTAATATAGAAAAATACATCTTGGTATTCACATAAAATTTCACTTACCACATAAACAGGGGAAGACTGAGGACGATGACGAATGATTTGCAGATCCTGAGCACCACAGACAAACATCTAATCTTGTAAAATGTGTGGTAAGTACTGCCGCTCCATAGCATAAACAGACTACATGCGATCACGAATCTCGAAAGTGAAAGTGAAAGTGAAACTAAAAAGTGATCATGCATTCAAAAGCAGTTTCAATGGCAGGTATAATAGCGGCTCCCTGATGCCCGAAATATATGTAGTATAATTACCCAATGATATAACTGCAAGGGAAAATATTGAAATATATATTTTCCTCCTATCTCGTATTTATTCCCTTTAGGGGTTCCGTATAACTTCTTTCCGAAAACGGTATTGGGATGCGGCGGATTGCAGGGGGTATGGGGGTGGGGGGGAA
>NW_015652285.1:742961-744301 GCF_001515625.1 Sinocyclocheilus rhinocerous | reverse complement strand
TCCTGAAAAAAAAATTTACTCAACTGTTTTAAATATTGATAATCAGCAAATCAGAATATTAGAATGATTTCTGAAGGATCATGTGACACTGAAGACTGGAGTAATGATGCTGAAAATTCAGCTTTGCATCACAGGAATAAATTACATAAATTAAAATATATTCAAATAGAAAACAGTTATTTTAAGTTGTAATATTTCACAAAATTACTGTTTTTACTGTATTTTTGATTTTAAAAAATTAGCCTTGGTGAGCATCTTTTTTTCTATATAGATTTTCTAATTGTCAAACTCTAAAAATAATAATAATAATAATAATTACAAAACCATTGTAAAAGTCCATATTACTCACATTGAAGTGCATATCAGTGAAAAATCTGTTTGAAAGTATACAGCATATAAACAATGACATAAGGTTGAAAAATACAGCATAAGGATCTTGTGAATTTGAGCAAAGCTTTCTGTATTTACAGGTGACAGGGAATTTGCCGAGTGCTTGTAATTAACTTGAGCACAGGGATAATAACAGTATCGCATCCTGTTTCCGCTGTCAACAGGCTTTCTTTTTAAATGCAGAGAGAGTCTGAACCTCTAACTCAGGCTGACATGCCAAAAGCAGAAGTTATGAGATGTGTGCAAACAAGTTGTCCTTGATCCATAATAACACAGAAACAGATGTGACACAGGTTTAATGCATCAATAAACAACAGCAGACAGAATAACAAAACCTGATTAAATATATTCTTCGGGTTTTCCCACTTAAGTTTGTCATTACTTTAGTCAAACAGCACTGATGCAGACATTCCTACAGGCTTTTTAAGATCAACTTAAGGCAGTTCAAAATTCTGAACTGTTGTTCTAAAATGTTTTATTCAAAAATATGACTAAGAAAGGTCCTAATGAATCCTAAGGTCATTGAATGGTTCCAATTTTTATGGAGAAGAACCTACAAAGTAAATCCTCACATGATCTTATTTTAGTGTGTTTGACTGATAAGGAACAACAGCAAGTTCTTAACGGAAACCATGTAATATAGAAAAATACATCTTGGTATTCACATAAAATTTCACTTACCACATAAACAGGGGAAGACTGAGGACGATGACGAATGATTTGCAGATCCTGAGCACCACAGACAAACATCTAATCTTGTAAAATGTGTGGTAAGTACTGCCGCTCCATAGCATAAACAGACTACATGCGATCACGAATCTCGAAAGTGAAAGTGAAAGTGAAACTAAAAAGTGATCATGCATTCAAAAGCAGTTTCAATGGCAGGTATAATAGCGGCTCCCTGATGCCCGAAATATATGTAGTATAATTACCCAATGATATAACTGCAA
>NW_015652285.1:721613-741116 GCF_001515625.1 Sinocyclocheilus rhinocerous | reverse complement strand
TTACTACACAGAGCCGTAGATCACTGACAAGCTATGCAATATCGTGTTCATTATCGCAGGCGATGCATCTGTGATAATGAACGCGATATTGCCTAATTGTCAGTGAACTACGGCTCTGTGTAGTAAATGCTGCTCCATCTGAAAGCAGGTGATGGAGATGTACTAATCACAGAACTGGCTTTACTGACGAGATGCGCATAACAATCGCATGCGATTAATTGCACAGCCCTAGCTCAAACCAATAAATATTTCTATTTAAATATTAAATATTTCTACAATAAATATTTGCATGCCTAGTCATAAGCTTCAGAAAAGCACAGCAGTCAATACGAGAAAAATTGAGCATGTAATCAGACCCTGAAAAAAGCCAAAGGATTTTCATTCGAGCCTCAAAATGTCCAGTGAACTTTCTATGAATTGTCGCTTCTTCCGATCTGTCATCACCTGTCAGTTCTCCCATATATACATTGTTTCAGAGAACTATACATCCAATGTAACATTATACAGCTAAATTAGTGTATCTGATATGTATAGGCTCACAAAAGCTGTAGACATTTCAACACAAGTCCTTTGTGAAAGAGAGAAATAGTGTGATTCGACAGACCAATTTTAGACAATTTCTTCACTTGAATATGACTATAATAAGAAAAAAAAAACTCATCATATCATTCCAAACCTGTATGGCTTCTTTCTTGGAACACAAAATAAGTTATTTATCTTTCTTATTTGTTTAAAATATATTTAAAATCAAATTGTATTTATTTTATTGCTGTTGTTATTTCTTATTAATCTTTTCTGGTTATTTTTTATGTAAAGCACTCTGAATTACCATTGTGTATCAGATGTGCTATATCAACAATCTTGCCTTTATAGAATTTTCAAGTTGCTTTAGTCCATTCAAAGAAAACGAATGGTGACCATGGCTGTGTCAGGTCATATGGGTTTAAAAAACATGAGGGTGAGAAAATGATGAGAATATTTTCAGTTTTGGGTGAACTATCCCAACTACCACACAAAGGAAGTGCAAATTGATAGAGTAGGCCATGCTACCCATTATCTACACACATTGAAAGATCTATGATGACCTATGAGCACTCTAAGGAGCATATGGCAGAACCATATGATGTGTTTTTACAGCTACAAGGGGTTGTCACCCCTGCACTGGGTCTCCATACAGCGAGGTCACCCTGAAAAAACAAACCTACAAGCCCCGATGATGTTACAAGCAGCTTGCACAATAAAAACACCCTCAGCCTCAATCAACTACAAATTAAAACACAACAAAATTCACGTCCAACAACATGTACCTTGATGCACCTTTCTTGCTTTGTGTTTTGTGTGCATGTACATAAGCGTTATCTTAGTAGGCCAAAAAAGACATTAATTTGAGGGCTAGAGAAGGATACCCCATCTCAAACATCAAAGACTCAGTGACAATGAATGGCATGCCTTCATGACACCAGCAGGCTTTTGTCTGGACCTCTCTGGCTCTCTGTGGGTAGAGAAGTCAGCGGGCGAGCCACAGGAGGGCATTTACATGCTAAACACTGCTTCCTCAGGGAGGGCGTACTGGACTGAGTTTGCCCAGGGGGGACCGTTTCAAAAAGTAATGAGTTTAGTTAAAGAGCAATCTCCTGAGAGGAGGGTGGTCCTGACTTCATCCGATCTCCAGTGGCTCCAAGAGTCACTCCTAATCACTGTCTTATAGTGAGTCATGGTATGTGTCAACCAGTTGTGTTCAACTATATTGATTCTGAAGAAACCTACAGTTTATTCTATACACTTAATTGTCATAGGCACAAAAAAAAAATAGAAAATGAAATTACTTGAACATTTATTAATAATAATACAAAATAATAATATAAAATACAAAATAAATGTTAGTCATATTTTATAAATTTAATACAAATCAATATAGATGTAAAATATATTACATATATTAAAGCCAACTTCTGTTAAATGTTTTGTGTGAAAAGTGCTTTAAATGTGTCTTAAGTGTCAAAGCACTTCAAAACACTATATAACTTGCAACATTATAAATGTATGACAAACTAGAACAAATAACAATAATAATAAAATGTCATAAAAACAAATAAATAAATAATAGGAGAATTGTGTATATATTCATTAAAAATTAAAAAATATATATAATATATATATATATACATAATACTACAATATTATATTTTTAATATATAAAATATACAGTAAAATTTTAAATATATTTTAGCAATTAAAGGCAACTTTTTTCTGTGAAATGTTTTGCTTGAAAAGTGTGCTTTTAAATATGGCTTAAGGGTCATTAAAGGGACGGACGGTCGTTAAAGTTTGTCTTTTGTCATTGTTGGTAAATATTTCTCGTCATATAAATATTGTTGGTAAATATTTGACAGACAGACAGACAGACAGACAGACAGATAGATAGATAGATAGATAGATAGATGATAGAAGAGAACCAATGAATGAATTTAATCAGCAGTTAAACTCATTTAACATAAATTTTCAACACCACCTACTTCCCTGGGCTGTGTTGTGTGTTATTTTATACTCCAAAACTGCACAGCATTGACTGCTTTCTTGTAAATCTTTGGAGGTGACAGAGAAAGGGGCCTAGCGAGGTGGTACAAGATCAGAAGAAAAACTTTTCTGTCCCTTCTTACACTCCCCCCACCCATCCAGCACACTGTAAAACTTCCAATCCTATAGCACGCTTCACTAAATCTGCCAAAAAAAAACAACTGCTTGGAGAGCTGGACAATTCCCTTAACTTTTATAGCGTTATCTATGGACTTGCTGAAACCAAATCCTTACAGCTCCACCATGGGAAATAAAGGAGTAGAATTACAACACTGAACTCTAGGCCAGAAGTTCACGCAAAAACCAAGCATCAAGGATTCCATAAATGAGAACAGACTTCCAATATAGGCGCTTGAAGGCTTGCAGAATGAGGTCTATTCCAGCCTGCAGGAGACTTCGAGGAGCGTGTCTGGGCAGAAACAACTGAGAGAGACAGTTGTTTCTCGGTTCTGAGCGGCAGAGAAGTCTAGCATTGAGAAACTGGACAGGAAGGAGTGGGTTAGGGTTGCTGTCTGAAACGGAAAATTTCTCTCAGGACTCTGGCTCAGCAGTGCAGATAAGGAGGGCCTCCACTTGACAAGTATCTTTCAGACTTCATTCAAGACCTGCGCTCTGGGTAAACACAGGCAACAGAGACAAGCACATGAAGGGAGCAGCCCAGAGGGTCTTTATCCTGCTTAGACACGCGCTGCAGTCGCTCTCATTCATATCATCAAATTATCAAGACGTTGCATCCCCTGGTGATCCTTCACAACACATACTGCAGTCTACATCAGAACAGACCAAATCTGGATGCAACATGTGTATGTGGTTAGGGAAAGACTTTCAACTTTTCTAGATATCACAAACTGATTCAAAACAGAGCGTCATTGCTAAATGCCAGAGCAAACTACTGCCAGAAAATGATAGCATACACATATATAATATAGCATACACTTTTTTATAGTTGCATAATAAAATAGTTTTAAAGATATCTGAGAATGCTTTCCAACTGCCTTAAGGACAAACTTCAACGAACATTACGCACTTTTAGCATGAGTGGCTCCCCCTGCTGTAAAATGAGAGCTTTACACAACATAAGCTGTTGTACATGAGATATCTTAATAAAAATTTAAAGATTTTTTAAATTACCATTCAAATTAGCATATTGACCTGAAGAATGCTGAATTTATATGCCAATTAAGTTGGAAACACTTTACAATTATGTTCAATTTCATTATTTGTTAATGCATAAACAATGAGCAACATTTTTACAGCATTTATTCTAGGTTAATTTTAATTTTAAAATATACAACTGTTCATTGTTTAATCATGTTCATTGATAATAGACTGTTTAGCCTGAAAATGTTAAAATGCACATGAAGAAATGAACATACTGTAAATACAAAGGGTGTATTGCTTGTTTATGATTACGGTATATTAAATGTATACAAGATGATCATATTATAATGACGACAATAATCATATTATACAATGATTTTCACCTACTCTCAAAATTTTTTTGAATTATTTTTTTATTTTGGTTTTCTTTAATTCCTCTCTGGTAGATAATAAAACAGGGAAAAACATAAGAAATCATTTCTCATTGAATTACATAAAGGATGGGATCCAAACCAAATCTAGGGACAACAATTTTAACCACACTTTACACTTTACAGTGTGACATACTAAATAATAGTCAGAAAAATATAAATGTAACATTTTATCGAATCTTATAATAAAATATGTTTTTTGTTGCTTATTATTTTTGATGCATCAGGCTTTATGGCTCATATAGTATGATATTTGAGAATATGGAGCTCATACTCAAGCATAAAAAAAACACCTGTTTAATATTATTTTGAGGTCTAAACTGAGAAAAAAATTTGCAAAAAGTAAGACAAATTATATATTAATAACAATAAAAAATATTAATAACAACATACTATAGTATTTCATAGTACTATGAACTATATAGTCTAGTATAGTATATACTATACTATAGTATACTATAGTATAGTACTATGTACTTCATAGTACTATGTTCATAGTACTATGAAATACTATAGTATAGTATTTCAGTCTGGCGAGTAAACAAAAAAATTTACTAGCCAATGGCGATTCAATTGCCAAGGTGTCCGTAGAGGGTTGTAAAAGTCATTCTTATCCTTTATAAAAACCATTAACCATTTCACAGCAAAAAGACACGTGTACCAAGAAGTAAAGGTGGACATATTTACAACTAAATATGTCCCTAAAACGTCTTTTGTTTGCTAAAGAGTATAAACTATCAATCTGTGCTCAACAGATTTTTTTCAGCAAAGTTTTAAACATGTTGTTAATTTAGAGACCTTAGAAATTTGGGTAACACTTTATTTTAAGGTGTCCATGTTACACATGTACTTATTAATGATTAATTATGCATAATTACATGCAAGTAACCCTAAGCCAAAACCAAATCCTAACCCTAACCATATAATAAGTACATGTAGTTAATTAATATTACTCAGTACTTATATGTATAATTACACTGTAACAAGGACACCTTAAAATAAAGTGTAACAGAAATTTGTGTCTCAAAAATGATACAGCAAGCATCCACCTAAGAACACCTTAGCAACTGAATAGCAAATATCCAGCATTGTGGCGTGACTATTGCACAGGAACACAACACTTTTTTTAGGGGACGTATCAATCAGCTCCCTAGTTCAGTAGTCAGGGCACTGATCAGGGAGTCGGCCATTGCTGTCTCAATCGCGAAATCCTTTCAGTGCACTGAAACGTTCGCTCCCTGAAAAATCCCACAATGCACTGCAAAAACTAGGGAGCATCGATGCTCACTATGCTCCCTTACCGGAAATTACGTCACATTTCTGATGCACAAAACAAATTACATGAGCCAACTTGCATTTAAGCATAAACACACATTGCTAGACAGGTAGCGAACACATACTGTTAACATTTATAATTAATATTCATCTGAAATGTTGTAAGGACACGTGACAGAACAATGTGTTTAAAGAGATTATAAAAATGTAGCTGCAAGCAGTGATTATCAGGTTTCAACCGCTTTAAGGCATTTAAGCACATATGAAAAAAGACATCACTTATTATTTAGCAAGCCTGTAACCACCTAAATCAATGATTTAAAAAAGCATTTTTCTAATTTACCATAGAAATATGATTTTTAACATGTATGGCTGTTATAGCGCCACCTGTGGTCGACCTCCATAAAACTTTGCATGCTTGTTTAGAATCACCTGTCACATATGCTCACCTAGTTTTGTGAAGTTTTGAGTTTTCGTTTAGGCTTTATATGCTTTTGGGTATATTTGGAAAGGCCCCTTTTCTAAGCTACCCCGTTATAGCTACCCAAAGGGTAAAGTTCAACATTTTTGATAATTATTGACCTAGAGAGTCCAGAGAATTGTACTGCAGTGGTTTTTTGGAGATTGAGCAAAAAAACCTAGGACTAGTTTGCACAAACCAGGCTCATTCGAAATACGTGCCTGTAAATACATTTCTGCGGCACCGTTATTACGTACCTCACAGCACGTTTTGTCGCTAAAAGTTAATGCTCTATCATGTTGGAATTATCCCCTACACCAAACTCAACCCTAAACCTACCCGATAGTGTTAACAAATGCAAAAGTGATATAAAATGCATTTGTTGATGCAGCCGTGCTATTTTAACTTCCTTTTGCGGATTTGAGCTGTTTTGTCAAACCGTAGTTTCGCGGGGTTTCAAACCGGAGCTCTTCACCGCCTAAGTGCAACGCCGTATTGCGTGAGCTACCGAGCAAACCTATTGAATTAGAAACTCATGCATATGATGCTGGATATGTGTCGACAACGTTCAAATGCATCGGTTTTCAAATCTCGCAGCATGTTAACATTGTTTTGAATTCATAACATAAAATTCCTCAAGTAATTATGCAAAAATTAGGCTTTATTAATCGAAACTGTGGACCTGTAAATCATACTTTGTGTGAAAAGGAATAAAAGTTGTGGGAGTTTTACTGCCTCTATTGGTCATTTCAACTGGAAACTGCAGAGATTTGTATGAATAGGTATATTTCGCAGAAATGTAGGTAGAGGCACGTATTTCCAAGAAGCCTAGGTTGAGTTTGCAAAAGTACGTTTTTTACATATTCTCAATTATTTAACAAATGATTTGATTGACAGCAGTGTGTAAAAAACCGCGCAATATACAATCGTTTACGCCCTTGAAAAATCTGATATCGCCCCCCAGTGGCCGATTTCTTTAGAATTTCTCACAGACCTTTAGGGCCATGAGTCAAACAGGCCCACTGAGTTTAACCAATGCTCAAAATTCATTGGCCAATGGTGGCCATGTTTTTTGAGATACGCAAATGTCCTTATAAACATTTGTGGCACTTTGGACAAAGGCGCTGCACAACAATTTTCATGTTGATTGGACAAATGGTCATTAGGTTATAGCCATTTTTATGTTTTTTTTCCCTCTTATAGTTCCACCAAGTGGCCAAGCTGCGCGTTGACGTTGTATGTAGTCATTCCACCGGAAATTGAGCAATCACTGTCCCAATGTGCAGTGAGCCAGGGTACTTACCAGTGACCGGATTCGTGTACACGATATACTGATTCATGAGCTCGGTAGCTAGGGAGCTGATCGAGACGCACCCTTAGTTTTATTCATAATTTTTGGATTTAATAAATTATAATTATTATCCTTCTCCACTAGAGGGAACTACAAACACTCCCTGTATATAGAGCTAAAGTATTAAGTATATGGCATGAATGATGTTTAAAATAAGAAAGTCAAAAAAGTAATAAAAGCACTTAGACTTAACATTGAAAACAATTGTTTCATTAAAAAAAAAAAATAGTTACGTGCACCTTTACTGTGAAGTGGAAAATCCTTTTGTTTGACAAGCTATGACTGTATTACACATTTACATTGTGACAATATACACTTTTTAATGCACAAACACAGCCTGAAAAAGCTTTATTGGGTTTGATCACTGAATCTATAGTTTTATCTAATACTGATCAAGCTTGAGAAGAGATCGAGCATGTGCAGCAAAAGCATAAAAACACCCCCTACGGCCAAAACGCACCTGTTCAAACACGCAGGCATACACACACTCGGCTGTTAATAAGACTTGTCAGCATCTGATGCTGTGCTTCCATAACACTGCAGTTCACACAGTTCATACACAAGGGACAGGACCGAAAAGGCAAAGGCAAACACAGAGGGGCGTCCCACATCTACTACTTAAAGTGATGGAGTGTTGACATTAATGCCTTTTATCTTGTGTGTGTATATCAACACACATGGGAATTTTACAACATTGAGATATTTTAAAATGTTAATATTTTATAACATTAATATTTTAACATTTTATAGTATCTTTTTTCAAGAAGGATACATTAAATTGATCAAAGATTTCTATTGAATTCATCATTCTATTATTCAAAGAATCCTGAAAAAAGTCACAGTTCACAAAATTATTAGGCAACAGGTGCTATCAACATTAATAATAAGAAATGTTTCTTGAGCCCCAAATCAAGTAATTATTTTAAAATACAATATTTCATTACATTACTGTTTTTACTGTTGTTTTTATTTTTTCAAATTCAATACAAAACATGAAGCAGAAATTGAGTTATCAACAAAAAAGGTTAATGTCAGGACACCCACAAACTTTCAAAAACAACTTTTTTTCACATAGACTGATAAAAACTGTTAGACTACTAGAGCAACTAGAGCAACCTTTTGGGGGTGCTGAGTGCAGCCTTTCCCACATTGACCTCATTACAGAGAACACCTCAATCAAAGCACTATCATTAGCAGGGCTTAAGCTCAGTGCTGTGTTACAGCGTGTGTGTGCATGAGTGACGTGATTCGTGCAGGGAGAGCAGACGGGCCGCATTGCTGGACATGGGACCCGTCTGGCAGGAACAAGCCTCGTCTGTGTCTTGTCAACAGCCGGGTTGGGCTAATTATTTACCTGTGCTGAGATTTCAGACCTCTGACACGACCAAGTCAAGGACGAGGTGTGGCCGTCCCCGTCGTCCAGCCATCCCTCCTTGGGTCATATTAACTCAGAGCAGAGGGTGAGGCTCAGATAAAGCAAACATGCCTGAGGAAAGGCTTTGTTGAAGCTGAAACTCACAGATGACTACTCACCCTTCCTAAGTGAGCTCAAGCCAACACTTGCCTACACAAGTGAACAACAATGGCACAGATTTGGATCAGGATATTCAAAACTACATATTTTCAATAAGAAAGCCAAGCATTAAGTTGGTTCTAGGTTCACCTGACCCCGATCAGATTTTGGGGGCGTTTACATAAGACACATTCTTGCACTGAAAACCAGCTGTACAGAGCTGAATGCATTTTTATTAAAAATATTTTTAAATAAAAAAAAAAAAAAAACAATGCTATGAGTATGCTAGCACTACCACTAAAAATATCAAAATTGTTAACAGATGCATTATTATTACTATTATTATATTTAATATAAGTTATACGTTTATTATATTAAATAAAATATAATTTATGATGACCACTATTAATCATAATTATTACTATTATTATTATTACTAACAAAATTCAAGAAATATAATGCATTATTATTATTATAATAATAAGAGATATAATGCCCATATATAGCATGAATTTAGTTCACACTTCATAACTTATTTTAGCAAAAAAAAACATTTACTCAATTCACACACACAAAATTGTAAGCACACACTAAACAAAAATCGGTGGATAAACTATTTTCACTCAGAAATTGCTTGTAAAATTCACAATTAATTACAAAAAAGCCGATCAACACATTGCATGATGACATTTTGAAGCAGAAAGACTAAGTTAATATTTTCTTGTAAAATGTATTCCAATAATCTTAACTTGCAACTTTGAAAAATAATTCCTTACAGTGCATGGTTTACAATGTCGGTAATCTCAAAATGGCCAAATACTGTCTGAATCTGCCTGACCAATATATGAGTTTATTAATATCCCAAAAGAAAAGAAAAGTTATGTGGTGAAACTACTCTAAAACTACTCTTGTGACCAAGCAGTGGCCTCTGTCCTGCCCTCCTTCATTTACAACAATGGCTTCACTGACCTCCACACAGAAACCCAAACCTGTCAGTCTTTAAAATGCCCATCAATCTGTTTCCTGAAAAGAGAGCCCTCTGCTGTCCTAATGCTCTATTGAAAGGCACCAGGGGGATGGGGATGTTTGTAGACAACAGATGTTTGTTGGGCAAGGACTTTGAAAGTCTGGATTTTTGAGGCAGAAGACAGCTAAACAGAATTTGTGAAGCTAGCAGAAGTGGACAGACACTAGTATGTAGTAACTTTTCACAAAGGCTATGAGTATGGCCATGCAGTAACTAAAACAAAACCCTTACATAAAGAAAAAAAAAAAAAAAAACTCAAAGGGACTTGCAAACAGATAAAAAATGACAAGTTTTGGAACAAACAAGTTATATATAACTAAACATATTTCAGCAATCTGCAAGGAAGGAAGTCAACCAGTGACACATTTTCTCACTGTATAATGTACCGTGGCAACAGCTGCCATCATCACATCATGGACAGCGAGGAAAAAGAAAAATGTTAACTGCAAAAAAAATAATAATAAATAAATAAATGAAATAAATAAAATTAGACAGATGCCAACATAGACAGTTGCATGGCATGCCATGTTATGAAAGACATGAAAAAAATGGCTAAATTAAATTTTATTAAATTAGAATAAATTAAAATAAAGGTAATGTTCAACAAGAATAAACATGGATTTAATTTAAAAAGTAACAAAAAATTAGGAATATATTTTTTAAAAAGAAATGAATACTTTTATTCAGCAAGGATGCATTGAATTGCTCAAAAGTGACAGCAAAATTATTACAAAAATTGCTACAATTGTTACAAATAAATAATCTGTGTCAAATAAATGCTGAAATTTGGAACTTTTTATTTAACAAAGAATCTTGAAAAAAATGACTTTTCCAAAAAAAAAAAAATAAGCAGCACTGTTTTCAACATTCATAGCAATAAAAAGTGTTTCTTCAGCACCAAATCAGCATATTAGAATCATCTCT
Organism: Sinocyclocheilus rhinocerous; assembly: GCF_001515625.1. NCBI lineage: Eukaryota > Metazoa > Chordata > Actinopteri > Cypriniformes > Cyprinidae > Sinocyclocheilus > Sinocyclocheilus rhinocerous. The sequence continues at coordinate 730,457 of NW_015652285.1, read as the reverse complement.
GAAGAATAATGTGACATTAAAGTTAAAATAGCAAAATAAAAAAAACTCTTTTACATTGTTGCAATATTTCACAATATTACTGTTTTCACTATATATTATTTAATAAATGCATCTTTGGTGAGCATTGGAAACATCATTAAAAATTGTTTTAAAAAAACATTGCATTGGGTTGCTACTTGTTGTCTAATGTACAGTCTTGATCCTGAAGTAAAACCTGTCAAGAAGCACTACTGTAATGGAGGTCCCAGCACACAGACTCATGCATATACACCCACCTACTGGTACTGTCAACCCTCTGTCACGCTCACCTCCTCCATGAGGTGGATCACAGGCAAAAGAGGGGAAACGGAAGTGGTGATTGGAAAGGATTAACATCTGGAGAAGAGGCCATAATGGGACACGAGCCACCCAACAACATCTGCACACACGCTTCAGCAGAAGGAAACCTACACAAGCATTCTAATTCTGAACACTACTCTTTTCTTTGACGGAAAACACTACATCCGCTGCATTTATTGGATGCCTCATAATACTGACAGGATGTGTTTGTTCTTCTGGGAATTTCATGGAATGGATATGTTTATCTGAAAATCATCTGTTGCCTTTGCGTTGACTTCCAGATAAGTAAAGGCTTTAAGAATGAAAGGGTATTCATCTTCAAAAAGCATCTCAGGAGAAGGGCGAGGACCGTCCCAGCATTTCTCCAGACATCCCTGGGGTTCGGGAACAAAGCTCCTTCAAAGGACAGCCATCAGGGTGACGAAAATGTGGAAAATTCCGTCTGACCCAGGGAGAATAGCTGGGTCCTCCCTGCCCTCCCACCAAAACACTAGAGTGACTCGCAGTGTGAGATCTATTCAGACCCCAACGCACAGTTGGACAGAACATGTAGAAAACCATGGGGTATTGTGCCCCTTCCCTCTTCTCACTAAAGCTTTATTCATTTTAACTTAAAGGGGTCATAGGATGCCCATTTTCCACAAGTTGATATGATTCTTTAGATTCTTAATGAAAAGTCTGTAACATAGTTTGGTTCAAATTTCCCAATGGTAGTGCAAAAAACATATTTTTTTACCCTGTCAAAAACAGCTCTTTTCAGATCAAGCCGTGGGTAGTTGTGTACACACACATTTCAGTTCAAGCAACTTGTAAAAGTGCATGTAGCATCCTATGACCCCTTTAAACATGGCCACAGATATTTGGTCATTTTGTAACACTAAGAGCAAAAATATTGAATTTGCCAGGAGTTTACAGTATCCTCAAACATTTAAAACTTGGTTTGCAGATAAAGCTTATCAACGAGATTTTAAAATCTTGCAAATGGAAATGTTTAGGTCTCCTGCTTTTCTTTTTTTTTTTCTTAAGAAAAAGCCCCAATAGTCCCACAACTACCCCAAGAGCAGTATAGTTAATATGTTAATATATTTTGAAAATAATATAAAATCAAGTTTGGGTCTGGTAAGACATTTTAATGTTTTTGAAAAAGAAGTCTCTTATATTCACACAAAGTAAGTACAGTAAAAACAGAAATATTGTGAGATATTGTTAAAATTTTACTTTTGCATTTTAATATATTTTAGAATGTAATTTATTTCTGTGATGGCAAAGTTGAATTTTAGAGGCCATTACTCTAGTCTTCAGTGTCTCATGATCCTTCACAAATCATTTTAATATGATGATTTAGTGCTGTAGAAACATTTCATATTATTATCAACGTTAAAACAAAAACTGTTCTTTCATGAACAAAAACTGCATTTATTTGAAATTGAAATCTTTTGTAACATTATAAATGTCTTTACTGTCACTTTTGATCAATTTAATGAATCCTTGCTGAATAAATATATTAATTTCTTTCAAAAACATTCTGACTGACCCCAAAGTATTGAAGGGTAGTGTACATTAGAAAGGATGACAGATGCATGTAGACCTCCCTGACAGTTCACAATGCCTTTGATTATGAGCTAATTGGTAAAATGTAGGAAGTTTCCCTTCAATACCAGCATTTCCTCTTTTGGCAGAATATTTGGGTATTTCAGTGAGCGCAAGAAGCTTTTAATCTAGTGGAAATGAGGCGGCCCAACAGCAAGCGCTTTGTCAATATTGCTCCATCACCTGTGCTGGTCCCACAGGACCCACATGTCTGCACAAGAGTACAGCATGTAACCTTTATTTATCCAGAGCCTCACTTTAAAACTTAACAGCATGAAGTAAGGACATTATGTCTGTCTACTCTTTCATGTCAAACCATTTCCTTTGTTTCACTCAACAAACCCTTATTTAAATACATCTAAATTTGGTTTAACAGCATCTCGTTTGACATGACCTTGTCGTTTTGTTGTACGTCTACCCTCATAATTTGGTCTCATGTAACAGTTCTGCTCAAAAAAAAAAAAAAATCTTTTGTGTCCTTGATTTTGTTACTATTTAAAATTCCACAGGAAAGAAACGGTAAAAACCTTAAAACCTAAGACAGGAAGAATGTTTTTTTACACATGAGGAATTAGGGTGAAGCTACTGATGTGATTAGACACGACTTTACAAAAGCTGACACCAGCAGAATTAGCTAGAGTTAAAGTTTGGCTCATCAGTTTATCAGATTGATCCCCCCCCCCCCGTGTATTCTAGCCAGCTTAGTTTTTGTCTGAACGAAAAAAACAACAACATATGTTTGCGCCTAAAAATACAGACTGGCAGAGGTAGAAAACTATTGCTGAGTGGCAGATTCATGTCTGTTTATTATAGAAATTGTAATGATTTTACCAGCGATTACACTGAAAAAGACACCAATTCCTTTCAAAATTCACTCCCTAAAGTGCATGTTATTCAGGTTAATGACACAGACACAAGTCAGTGACTCAGGACTTAAAGAAATGAGTCACAGCATCATGTCTGATTTTTCACTTCACTCACTCATGGGAAACTCCTACACGTGTTAATACAACTATGAAGAACTCTCAAATACTTTGCATGTAAGGCCCACAACCTTACATGTATATATTCTTGAGTACAGCTTTCTATGCACTTTCACTTTAATAGTTCTTAGCTTCCCATTCAAAGTTCTAAGAAAGTATAGTGTCTTGCTTATTTCCATTTTGCAATCGATTAAGTTTTACCTTGGTATGCACCTGCAAAGCTTCCGCACCAGCGCTTGTGACCAGAGTTTTCGTAACAGGGGGCCACTGGGTAATTTCAATTGTGGCCCACCAGCCATCTCTGCCTAGTAATCCTCAAACAAGACTCAACAGTCATTTGTTCTGAGCATCAGCCCCCCTGCTGGGGCAACAATCAAACACACTTTTCCACTGGCCTGTCTGTGAAACAGAGCCCTTACTGCACACACGCATGGACGGACGGAAAATTAAATAATTAAAAATAGTCCATTTTTGTGCTATTTTTCATACTTAGGCTGCGTTTACACTGGCACAAAAAATCTGATCTTTCGCTGATCCTTTTGGGTGGGAATTAATGTAAACACAGATATCGGATACCAGTCGTGTCTAAAGTGAATGTAAACAGACGTGCCAAAAAATCGGATATGGTCAAAAGATCGGATCTGTGCATTAAGACTTGCAGTGTAAATGCAGTCTTAGATACACCATATTAAATCTAAACTCTATATAAGTCAAATGAGAATCAAATCATCTGTGTGCCTCAGGTGAGGAGATATATGAGTTGCTGCCTTCAACACTGAGAGAATTCTGACTAAATGGTTTATGAGAAGAAATATTCTAGAAAATAAATTTAAAGACATTATAATGTATTAAATCAGACAATCCTTTTGGGTGGGAATTAATGTAAACACAGATATCGGATACCAGTCGTGTCTAAAGTGAATGTAAACAGACGTGCCAAAAAATCGGATATGGTCAAAAGATCGGATCTGTGCATTAAGACTTGCAGTGTAAACGCAGTCTTAGATACACCATATTAAATCTAAACTCTATATAAGTCAAATGAGAATCAAGTCATCTGTGTGCCTCAGGTGAGGAGATATATGAGTTGCTGCCTTCAACACTGAGAGAATTCTGACTAAATGGTTTATGAGAAGAAATATTCTAGAAAATAAATTTAAAGACATTATAATGTATTAAATAAGTAGGCAGTAGATAGCAAGGCTCACTAGGTTTTTGAAACACTACTGTGACAGCAGATCCAGCTGTGCGTATCTAAAAGAACAAAAAACTGACAGGATGTCCAAAAATGTGAAGTGTAAGTGGACATTTTAGAAAAAAAAAAAGATGGATTATCCAAACTCACTGCCCTGTCCTGTGGTCACATGACCCTGAACTTCAGCTGTCTATAAGCTCACAGGCTGACTCACATTCCTTAGGGAAACTGCCTGAGTAAACCAACCTTCCCTCAGGACGCAAGAAATGCTTTCCCTCCTCCATACTTCCGAATCCGACGTGTGCTGGAAGCATTTGAGAGCTTTTTCCCAGATCTGAGGGTTAATGTGCTTACTCATCAGAGCAAGAATGGAAAAAAAAAACAGTTTTAAAGAACACCCATTATTCTAACCATTAACACACAATGTGAGCCTTGATGTGTCTGGAAGGGAAAGAGCTTATGAGAATAGAATTAATGAGCATGATCAGAGATCCGCTTTGAAACACCGCTCTCTCGATGAGTCAAAGAGATCCTCAAACATCCACTGCCTCTGCCCTTCCTCTTATCCAACCCCGAAGACCCCCTGAAGAGAATACATTCCAACTTAATTATCCCATTGGAACAAAAGAGTCATGCCAAACAAAAAAGAGAGAGAAAGTGCAAGAAAACGAACAAGAGTTCAAATCATATTGAACTTAGGCATTATTTACAGACCAAAGAGCCAAAAAAGGAAAGGACCAAAATGAGAACACATCAAAGCTTCCTGTTTTGAAACATTCCCTGATTCGTAATAATTCATGTTTTGCAGTAAGTTAACAGTTTCCTTGTTTGGCAGCAGACAAGGAATGTAAAAATCATACAAATTAACACTCAAACAGAAAAAAGCTACTTTAGATTGATGATCTCAGAAAGGAAAAAAACCTTTGTATGACTTCCTAGTTCTTTAGTTTTACTATGCCTCTATAGCTAAAACAATACCATCTGGTAGATTGCTGCCAGCAGACAGATACAACGAAAATATCAAGCTCTTCCTGTTCGTAGGTTTAGAAAAACTGATTTCCCAGGCTGTTTGGCTTGGCGTTCTCCAGCAGGCTACACCTACAGTCAAGCGTGACTATAAAAACTTTGTGTGTTCAAATTCTTCATTGCGTGGGCCTTAGGCTAAGCTGTTGAAAATTTGGTGGTGTTCTCTTAAGATGAAAAACACTACTTAAAAATAAGTGCTTGAAATATAATTGCTTACAGTTTTCAGTAATTAAAATCTTAAGAACAATTACTTCATTCAGTTTTATTCAAGGAATTTTTAAGGAGTGCACAATGTTAACTGCTTATTAGAAATTTGCTAGGGTGTTGCTAAGTGGTTTCTGTGGTGTTTGCTAGGGATATCGCAGGTGGTTGAGAGAACGTCTGAAAACCCTGTGGTTGCTAGATGATTGCTAGGTGTTCTGAGTGGTTCCTAGGGTGTTGCCAAGCAATCTTTAGGTGTTCCAAGTCGCTAGACAGTTGCTAGGGTGTTGTGGGTGGTTGCTAGGGCATTTTTAAACCATTGCTATACTTTTTTCCCAGTAGTTGCCAATCATCTACTAGGTGGTTGCTAGGGAATTGCTAAAGTTTTCAAAGTTGTTCTTAGGAAGTTAATAGGGTGTTGCTAAGTGGTTTCTATGGTGTTTTAAGAAGTTGCTAGGGATATCGCAGGTGGTTGAAAGAACATCTTAAAACCCTGTGGTTGCTGGATTATTGCTAGGTGTTCTGAGTGGTTGTTATGGTGTTGCTAAGGTGGTTCAAGTTGCTAGACGGTTGCTAGGATGTTGTGGTGTGGTTGCTAGGGCATTGTTAAACTGTTGCTAAAATGTTTTTCTAGTAGTTGCCAAGCAGCAACTGGGATGTTGCTAGGGAGTTGCTAAGGTTTTCAAAGTGCTTCTTACAAAGTTGATAGGGTGTTGCTAGGTTGTTTCTATTGTGTTTTAAGAAGTTGCAAAGGAATTGCAAGCGGTTGAGAGAAAGTTTGAAAGCCAGGTTGTTGCTTGGGTGCTGCTTATGGAGGACCAAACCTGCAGAAATTAAAAACGAATAAATATATAGATAAATAAATAAATACAGAAAATAATACATATAGGAAAAAGGTCATAAAAATAAATTCAGGATTCAATTTTATTACAAATGAACTATATTTGTTTTTATCGAGTTTATTGTTTATTTCTTTATTTTCCTGTTATTTCTTTATTTATTATTTCTGCAGGTTTGGTCATCCATAGCTGCTAGGTGTTCTGAGTGATTTCTAAAGTGTTGCTAGGTGCACTGGGTGGTTGCTAGGGTGTTGCTAAGTGGTTTCTAAAGTTTTTCGTGAAGTGGCTAAGGAATTGTAAGGGGTTGGGACAGACAGAGAGAATGATAGATAATTAGAAATAGATAGACAAAAAGCACAACATCAGGACAGGTTGAAGCCACAGTGCCAAGCTTGGTGGATGCAGCAGGTTTTCTCATTTTAAAGCTCACAAAAGTGACTTAATGGGATTCAACCTGATCTCGTATCCTGACTGTGAGCATGCTTTAGAGAGTCAGCCTGGTGCTGAGGTAAGAGGGGGACTCATTGTCCACCGCCACATTCCTGACGTTGTCTGCGCTTTACTAAGGAGACCCTGTGGGGTGGGCAGTGGCCTCTCACGCTGACCTTTGCTGGAGCTTCAGCCACTATACTCACCAGCATTTCAGAGCAGTGGTGGGGAGTAGAGATGAATCAGCAGGAATATAAAGGGACTTGTTCAACATGAGAATGGACAGAAATCAGGCCCCTGTATGACAGGCCCCCCACAGCAAAGGGGTTTATCAAAGGTAATGGGTAGCTGGCTTTCTCTCTCTCTTTCTCTCCACCTCTTTGTGTCCTTCTTTTCAAACAATGCATCTTTCATAAAGGGATAAATAAAACAAAAGCAACAACCGCAGGGTACACAAGAGACAATTTGTAACAGGGACTTTAGAAGCCATAATTTAATTAGGGCACAAAGCAACAGGAAAATGCTTAAACACTCTCACTGCAGTTCAGCCATTAACATTAACATAGACATTAACAGCAACAAAACATTTCTGAATAGGTTATTTTGTACAGATAATGACAGACACACCAGCGTACAAAGCACAAACGAAGGTAAATGTGAAATGTATGTGTGTGTAAGGAATTTGTTTTTGTTAGTTTTTTTCCTTGGATAAATAAATATAAAAATAAATGATAAGATAAGTAAATAAAACTTAAAAAGAATAAATATAAATGTAAAAATAAATACAGAAAATAATACATATAGGAAAAAGGTCATAAAAATAAATTCAGGATTCAATTTTATTACAAATGAACTATATTTGTTTTTATCGAGTTTATTGTTTATTTCTTTATTTTCCTGTTATTTCTTTATTTATTATTTCTGCAGGTTTGGTCATCCATAGCTGCTAGGTGTTCTGAGTGATTTCTAAAGTGTTGCTAGGTGCACTGGGTGGTTGCTAGGGTGTTGCTAAGTGGTTTCTAAAGTTTTTCGTGAAGTGGCTAAGGAATTGTAAGGGGTTGGGACAGACAGAGAGAATGATAGATAATTAGAAATAGATAGACAAAAAGCACAACATCAGGACAGGTTGAAGCCACAGTGCCAAGCTTGGTGGATGCAGCAGGTTTTCTCATTTTAAAGCTCACAAAAGTGACTTAATGGGATTCAACCTGATCTCGTATCCTGACTGTGAGCATGCTTTAGAGAGTCAGCCTGGTGCTGAGGTAAGAGGGGGACTCATTGTCCACCGCCACATTCCTGACGTTGTCTGCGCTTTACTAAGGAGACCCTGTGGGGTGGGCAGTGGCCTCTCACGCTGACCTTTGCTGGAGCTTCAGCCACTATACTCACCAGCATTTCAGAGCAGTGGTGGGGAGTAGAGATGAATCAGCAGGAATATAAAGGGACTTGTTCAACATGAGAATGGACAGAAATCAGGCCCCTGTATGACAGGCCCCCCACAGCAAAGGGGTTTATCAAAGGTAATGGGTAGCTGGCTTTCTCTCTCTCTTTCTCTCCACCTCTTTGTGTCCTTCTTTTCAAACAATGCATCTTTCATAAAGGGATAAATAAAACAAAAGCAACAACCGCAGGGTACACAAGAGACAATTTGTAACAGGGACTTTAGAAGCCATAATTTAATTAGGGCACAAAGCAACAGGAAAATGCTTAAACACTCTCACTGCAGTTCAGCCATTAACATTAACATAGACATTAACAGCAACAAAACATTTCTGAATAGGTTGTTTTGTACAGATAATGACAGACACACCAGCGTACAAAGCACAAACGAAGGTAAATGTGAAATGTATGTGTGTGTAAGGAATTTGTTTTTGTTAGTTTTTTTCCTTGGGTCTTCTGTGTGTTTTAGCTTGCTGTTCCTGTTGGCTTTCATTCTAAAATGTTGTTGCATGGACTTGTTAATGCTTTTTCTCTTAAAGGGGTCATATGATGCTGCTAAAAATAACATTATTTTGTGTATTTGGTGTAATGAAATGTGTTTATGCGGCTTAAAGTTAAAAAAACACATTATTTTCCACATACTGTGCATTATTGTTTCTCCTCTATGCCCCGCCTTTTTGAAACGCGTCGATTTTTACAAAGCTCATCGGTCTGAAAAAGCGAGGTGTGCTCTGATTGGCCAGCTATCCAGTGCGTTGTGATTAGCCGAATACCTCAAGCGTGAGACGGAAATGTTACACCC